>NC_056748.1:769891274-769896274 GCF_019279795.1 Protopterus annectens
GATATCTTTAGCGCCAGTATTAAAACTTAGATCTGCCAAACTTTAAAAGCCCTTAACCCTGTGTGTGGTTTATTTTATGTCATTCAATTATTTATTTAATTATTACACATACACACTTTTGACATAAGAGGGAGTCCCAAGTCTTTTTTATAGTTCAACAGTTTACATTTTTTGTTTTATATTTCTTGTTAAAAAAATATGGTTTTAATATGTGACTTGTATAATATTTAGGGGAAATTAATGTAATTATGTATTTTAGTAGCTTATTACATATTCTAATTTTAAAAAAGAGCACTAGTTTCCCATTAATTTTTTTTGGTTTCTTATTGGAGGTTGTGGGGACACAACTGTATTTAAACAGGCTGTGTGTGATGTTTTAGCCATCTGATGAAGTTGATGACGAAAACGGATATTGTGTGTTATGCGTTTATGCACATTTTCATTAAACAAAGATTTTAAAACTGAGCGTGCTTCCAACTTGGTTTGTGGTGATACAACAGTGGTTACTCGTCTCCTTTTCACCATCAATCCATTTTTTGGGTTAATATAATATATATATATATATATATATATATATATATATATATATATATATATACATACATATACACATATATATATATATATATATATACACACACACACACACACACACACACACACTCTCTATATATATATATATATATATCTACATACATACATATACACACACATTATATATATATATATATATATATATATATATATATATATATATGTATATATTTATAATATTTATATATATATATATATATATATATATATATATATATAATACACACACACATTATATATACATACATTGTTTACATATATATATATATATATATATAACTAAGACAGGCTGGTTGATCTTTAAGGAGTAAACACGTTAGGAGGCTTTATTAGATTTAAGCGCTTTCGTTCGTTTATTTGGTATACATCGAACTTCATCAGAAATCTAATATTTAGTAGTGCTGTAAGGGTTTAAATAACATTTCATTGTGATACGTGGTGACGTATTCCTGTGTTTTGGAGTATTGAGATCCTTTATTTAATCCATTTAAGGAGACATTTAATGTTAAGCGTACCATTCAGACCTGGGGGCGTGTCTGCCCTGAGCTCAATCTGCCATCTGAGCTCTCTAACTTCCAGCGGGGTGGTGGACTCTCCGCTAAAGGTGTCTACTTTATCTATAACTGTGAAGAGAAACTGGCTAGGGGTAGCGCAAGTCTTTGCATGCTTCGCTAACGCATTCGTGTCGTCTGAGCGTCTGATAGCTTGGTAGTGCTCCTTAATCCGATCGCTCAGTTTGCGGCTGGTCATGCCAATGTAGTAAGCTTGGCAATGCGCGCATAAACTAATGTAAACTACATTCGTACTGGTGCAGGTATAGGCATTGTAAAAGCTGATATATTGGTTGATCGCTTTAATGTGAAGTTTAGTAGTTTCCAGTATGTACTGGCAGCAAACACAGTTCCCACACTGGGTAGTCCCTACTTTGAATCCTTCATTTGGGGCTGAGGTAGGGTGATTGTGTTGGAAAAGCTTTTTGAGGGATTTGGTTCGCTTGTAACAGAACATTGGTTCTGTTCCTACTGCTTTTCCAAGTTCTGTGTTGCTTTGCAGAATGCTCCAATATTTCTGGAGTGTGTTTTTTATTACGTTGGCATCCGATGAGATGGGGATGGGGAACCAAGGTGGGTTGCTTTCATTTTGTTTCGCATGGTGACTGATTCTCTGTGCTGTGTTACTTCGCAGGCCACCTTGTGGACGAACTCTTTAGGATGGTTTTTATCCAGGAACAAGTTGCACAGATACTGACTTTCAGTTTGGAAATCATTGTCATCACTGATAAGTCTGCTAATCCTGACCAGCTGGCCTTTCACAATGTTTTTTTTCATGAAGGCAGGATGCTGGCTTCTGAAGTCAAGGAAGTTGTTTTGGTAGTTTTTTTTTCTGTAAACATTCGATTTGAATTTGCGCTCCATATTGTCAACTTCTAGGGTGAGGGTCACACCTAGAAAGTTGAACTGTTTTACCTACATCTCCTACTGAGAAAGTGAGGAAGTCGATGCTATTTTTTATTTCTACAAGAAATGCTTGCAGTTCTTGTGCGGACCCCTTCCAGATGAAAAAAAACATTGTCTATATAGCGTTTGTATAGCGCTACTAGTTTAAAGCCTTCCAGTGCTTTTAGTTTGTTTGCCTCCCAGGTACTAAGTACAAGGTTCGCGTATGCCGGGGCCATTTTGGCTCCCATGGCAACACCCTTTATTTGCTGGTAGATTGTGTTCTGGAAGGAAAATAAATTATTTTCTAAACACTAGTTTGAGGAGGGACCCAATTGTCTCTGCTCTGCTAGGAGTTGTATTTCTGTGTTCTATGAGGTAATTTTGTACCATGCTTATTCCCTCGTGGTGGGGTATACTTTGGTACAATGCGACCACATCCAGAGTTACTAGTGTGTGGTCGGCCTCATTATGTTCCATTTGGAATCTGTGGATTTCTTGCAGGAAATGCCAGGAGTCCTTGAGAAAAATTCTGATGTCTGAACTATGGGGTTTAGGTAGAAGTCTAGTAATTCAGACACTTATTCGGTTTTAGGTTTTTTTTGAGGAAACTATGTGCCTCATAGGTGGGGTCTAACGTATTTTTGTGGATCTTAGGGATCCCAAATAGAATGCCGATCTGGGGAGAGTCTACTTGCATGAATTCAAATTCAAAGTCTGTGATTTTGTTTTCTCTATATAATTTACGTAATGAGGTATCTATGTTTTTAAAACAATTGAGCACTTTCTCTTTTGAGACTATGCGGTAGCTATCGTCTTTCCTTAGTATTTCTTGCATTTTGGAGCTGTACTCTGATGCGTCCATGATAACTATCCCTGCTCTTTTGTCTGCTTTCATGATTTTGATGTCGTGAGCATGGCAAAGGTTATGGAGCGCAGTTTTTTCTTTTTGGTTTAGGTACCCCCAGTGGTTTGTTGCCTTGTTTTTGAGGATCCCTCTGATGTCGTTTTCACATACGTTTGAGTATGTGCTGATAGTATTATTGAGAGTGGGATTGAATAGGCTTCCTCTTTTTAAGACTGGAGGGCCTTCAGCATCTGTACTGGATTAGGTCTCTGTCATGGAGAGGTTTGAATCTGTTTGATTCATTTCTCTTGGTGGGTCTCGATTGTACCTGTAGTTGGGTACATTAACTTCTAAGTTGGTGCTACGCTGTTGCTGAGCTATCCAGATCCTTGTGCTCCGGCGAATTTGATCATTAACCGGGCCCAGACTGTACTGGTGTTCTAGCCTGGCATTGCGTTGATTACCTCCCCTACTGTTGGGGGGGGGTTCTATTTGGGGTGAACCTTTCGCGCGTTGCGTTATGTAGTTGGCTCGCTTGTTGGCTCACTTGTTGAGTGGTTAGTCTGGGGTGGTGTATAAAACCCTCAATACCTTCAGTATGTTTGGGGCTGGTCGCGCTGCTTTCGCCATTTGCAACCCTATTTCTTGTTGTTGTTTGCCTGGTGGCGCAAAACTCTGCAGTGTGAGGGCCTATGGGGGCAGCCATATATCTATGCTCCCCGCATGGAGTCGCCGCACCCGCCATGTTTAAATCCCTATTGTCTTCTACCATGTTCAGAGTAACGTTATTGTCACTTACTATGTTCAGCGCATTATTATCAGTCAGGTCAGCATTGTTTGAAGCTACATTGTTTAAAGCCACATGGTTCACAATTTGGCACAGCAGGCCCAGGAGAAGCAAAAGGAACAGCCATATGTGAATAAAGATACCATTTTTAACCTAACCAGTATACCTTTAAACCCTGAAATGAAAGACATGCTCACAAAAGGCCTGAATTTAATTCCGGCACTGATGTTATACTGTACCTGAAACTTTACTGCAGAAAACTTAATCTTTAAAAATATTTTTTCCAACAGCAAAAAGAACTGCAACCTACTAGATCTTGTAGAAGATAAACGAAAATGAGGACAAGATTGTTTCTGTTCCCATGAATGTTTCTGTTCCCATGAATGTTTCTAATGATGATGTTGGCAATGGAACTCCCAACAGAAGGTATAGCCAATAATAGTAATATGGCCTTGAATAATGCTACCTTAGATAATGCTGCCTTAAACTTTGCTACCGTAATTAATGGTGCTGAAAATAATGTTGCCTTAAATAATGGAGCCTCAGATATTGCTGCCTCAGTTAATGTTGCCTTACATGATTTTGGTTTTAATTATGGGGATAGCAATAATGGTGATTTGACTGACATTACGATGCCTAACATAGCAAAAGTTGATGTTGCCTTTAACAATGATGCTTTAAACAATGTTGCTTTGAACCATCTGGTTTTAAACAATGTAGCTTCAAACAATGCTGACCTGACTGATAATGCGCTGAACATAGTAAGTGACAATAACGTTACTCTGAACATAATAGAAGACAATAGGGCTTTAAACATGGCGGGTGCGACGACTCCATGTGGGGAGCGCAGATATATGGCCGCCCCCATAGGCCCTCACACTGCAGAGTTTTGCGCCACCAGGCAAACAACAACAATAAATAGGGTTGCAAATGGCGAAAGCAGAGCGACCAGCCCCAAACATACTGAGGGTGTTATACACCACCCCAGACTAACCACTCAACAAGTGAGCCAACAAGCATGCAAACTAGATAACACAACGTGCGAAAGGTTCACCCCAAATAGAACCACCACAACCACCCCCCCCCCCCAACAGTAGGGGAGGTAATCAACGCAATGCCAGGGTAGAACACCAGTACAGTCTGGGCCCGGTTAATGATCAAATTCGCAGGAACACAAGGATCTGGATAGCTCAGCAACAGCGTAGCACCAACTTAGAAGTTAATGTACCCAACTACAGGTACAATAGAGACCCACCAAGAGAAATGAATCAAACAGATTCAAACCTCTCCATGACAGACACCCAATCCAGTACAGACGCTTAAGGCCCTCCAGTCT
>NC_056748.1:769901274-769931274 GCF_019279795.1 Protopterus annectens
GAGTCTTAACTGGTAATCATATGGTACTGCCTGGCAGTTAGTGCAGAGGACTAAAGCTCTGACCTGTTAAACAGCTGCTTCTTGTGCAATGGGTACAGGATTTGAATAGTTCCATTTTCATTTGTCTGTGTAACCTTCAGCAAGTCGCCTTAAAAGCCAGTACTTTGGGGCAACTGAGAATTTGGGCTAAGCTCCTTAACAGCCACCTAGACTACATGTCTAGTAACTACCTATGAATAGTTACACGGACACTGATGCTCGTGCATGCAAATGCAGGGCTTCTAATGACAGCAAGCATTGGGATCCAAACTGTACAGCAAGTGGCATCAGAGCTGTCATAAGACATGAATCAACCAGGAGTACAGACATTCTTTAATGTGGGTTGTTGAAAAAAATGCTTAAGTCCAATTGCTAGAGAAATAATATCTAACTAGGAATCATCAAGAAGAAGCCTTGAAGTTAGACTTGTCACACCTTGTGCTGGGACTGGAGGAGACGCTCCAAAAATTCAAAATACTGGGGAAGAGCACAAAGGGAAGGGAATGACCAATGGAAGCTAGTGGCACTGCAGGCCATACCCAAATGCTAGGAATATTACCAAGCAGTGACAGGCATCTGATGTGAAGAGGTTTATCCAAACATGATACTTCATAATTCAAAAATATTAGTAAACTGTAACCCAAAAAACACCATTTATTTATTTATTTTACATTTGTTGACTGGGATAGTCTGACTGGATACATGTCCATTTTCAGCAGAGGTCCAGGGAGAAAAGCTCCAAGATAATAATACACATTGAATATTTAGTAAATGCTAGTTTCAAGTAGATTACAGTCATAAGCAATACCAGCTTTTAGCACATATAGTACTTATTATAAAACACTTTACAAAACATATCATTATTTTCTAAGTTAAACATACATAACATTATTCATGTTTAAGACACACTGAGCAGCAGTTATACAATTGACCCTTCCTGAAATGGAGTGGTAGAAAAAAGTTAGAAGTAGTTGAAGGTAAGGCACCAAAGAAATAGAGAGGTCACTAGTCAGGGTTAGTGCAAGGACATAACCAATGAGTTTTGAAGTATATGAGTTTGCTTTTGAATTGAGTTAGTGAGGGTTCTAGGGTCAAGTCAGCTGGGAGTCTGTTCCATACTTTTCCAACGGAGTTGGCAAACAGGTCTCCAGCTGAGTAGTTGGATTTGTATGTTTGAACTAGGGAGTCTAGTGGATGATCACAGTGGTCGGGTGCTGGTGTAGAGGCTGATAACATTTTTTAGTGCAGGTGTATTTGCTGTTTTTAGTGCAGGTCTATTTTCTGGTTGGTAAAGGACTTTATGTGCCACCATTAGCTGGTTGAACTGCAGTAGGTTTGGCAGTTCAAGCCATCCTAGGCGATGAATTTCAACATTTTTCTTTAACCTTTCACACTAAAAAATAAAATCTAAAAATATCCCCACACAATCACATTTTTATTAAATAAGTGTTTCTGTGGTGTTTCACATAACTCATTAAAAGGTTCAACATATGTAAAAGCAAAGGTTTCCCTCAATGTTGCTCCACTAGTCTTAAGAGAACATTCTCCCTTAAAGAAAAAGAATCACATGTAATAGTGATAACCAGTCATATTTTCAGCAAACATGTCCTATCAAACTTGAATTAAAATTAAGCTGATCACGGTACTCCCAGAAAAAAAAAAAAAAGTCTAGTTCCAACTAGTTACATGTCAACGGCGAACTGATTAAGTGTATGCATCTGTAGAATATGGTAAACCAAAAATACACACATCACACCTGCAGACCCTCCCTATGAATTACTTTTATGGCCCAGAAAGGAAATTAACTGTAGTACACAAGATAAAATCCACTGCTAGAAAAGTGCAAAACACTATCTGGAAAGAAACAAAAAACACAACCTCTAACCTAAAGTATACCAAATTAAAACACATCTTTAAATGGGTCAACTTTTTGTCATTATGAAATGCTAACAGAAATTAAAACAAAGACATACATAAAAATACAATTATTATTACATTTGTTTATGAAGTGCAAGTCCACTAATTAGAAGAAAGTCATTCTGGAATGGACTTGTGTTTACTTGCTAGCCATCAGTGCAGAGGATTAAAGCTATGTGCCATTAGCTTTACAGCCGCTTCTTACAGTCCGGTATTTGATTCTCTCAGTATTCACTGCCTACTGTGCGGCACTGAAAAAGTTAACCAGACAGTGATCCCAGATCACACTTGAAAAGGAATATTTATGTCCAGCAAGCTTACCCAGTTAACAAAATTAAAAAAAAGTGAAAAACTTGGACAAGCTAATTTTAAGTTGTACAATTCAGTACTGTTGAAGGGTTAACTGTGTAACCGTAGATACTCAAAAGGCTGAAGACTTTTTATTCTCACATTATCTGATCTTTGACAATAATTGTTAAATCAACTGAATGCTTGTTAATCAAGGAATGCTCATTAGCAGACAGCAACCTACATGGCCGTTTTGAAAGAACATGGAAAAGGTAGGAATTCATGCACATGTTGTTCTGTAGTCCACTGTTTAACTAAGAACTAATGGTGGAATGGTAGAATTTGGCATTTATATATTGTGTAGCTATTAAGTGATGGTCAAGTTTTATTGCCAAGAATCTGGCCTCAATAAAAATATGCGAGTATTTAGATAGGAGATGGACTTTCACCATAAATGGGGTATGTTTTATGGAATCATGGCAACTCACTGAAGTTAGCTTTGGCAACAGTAAACATTTGGAAAACTTCCCAACAAAACTATCTTCAGCAAACATTAAAAGACTTTTGGGGGGGTCCTCCCCCCGCACCCACCTATCTTACATATGTCAGCTTACAGATCATACAAAAGTGAAGAAAAAGGCAAACTCTGTCAGAGAAGTTATAGTTTTACTGAACAGTCCTTGCACATTGTATGTTCGACAATACTAACTTTGCCAATTTGATAGGTTTCCAGTTTTTTTATGACCCCACGGATCATAATTGCACATTATGGACAGGTCTACTAGTCAGTTTTTTTTTTTTTTTTGCACTCATTTTATGTAAACGTCATAACCGTGATTTCTTTAAGGTCTGTAAGGTACTCCTGCAAAATTAAGCAGACTTTATGTTTACTTTCAGTATGGTGCAACCTCATGGACTGAATAATGAATAATGAATTGCTGATTATATAAATACTTAACACAAAAAAAAAAAAAATCTAAGAGTCTCTATTTGCCCACTTTAATGATTAAGTTTGTCATTTCACTCCCTTCTGGACAGTTAAAAGCTTAGGCTAGTAAATGTTAAATGCTTCAGCTGATAAATTGTCTGAATATTTCGACTGGTCAAAAACATTTAGTTTTTTTTTTATATATTTTTAAAATCCATGAAGGCATTTGGTGAAGCACTAGTTCTTTTTTTAGAGGTCTGCAATAAAGTGTTCTATCCACTTGCCAAGCTGCATGTTTAAAATTGTTGAAACACTCATTTGTAACTAGATTCAGGGTTGTCAGTTGCTGCACTCCATACCACTCAACTTCTTAATGCAAGAATTCTAGACAAATCAAAAAAGAATGGGGGGAAAGGGCAGAATCAGAGACAGATCTTAAATACTGCTCTTACAAATTAAGGAAGTTGTTCAAATAAAAGGCTTTGCATCTTTGCATTAACATGCATTTTCTGAAGGATACAAAGCCTAAAACCTCAAATGTCTCCATTACTTAATGACCTCAATTCTCAATGACTTGTCAAGAAAAAGAGAGGACCAGACCGAAAATATGATGAAAATCTAGACATTCTGAAATTTTTGGAACAGCTGAGATTTATGTTCTGCTCTACCTTGTTTTTTTTCACAATCATTAAACAAATGTCTAGGACATTTATGACAAAGTTAAATGCTGCAATATTATCAACATGCAACATAATTAAAAGAATTGTGATGTAGTACATAAGTTTCAAGCTTTGAAAAATGATAGAAATGCAAGTATGCATTCACACTTACAGTATAGTTTTTTGGATTGATTTTCACACCTGCTTTAGCACCACCAAACGGTACATCTAAGAAAAGGAGAAAAATACAAAACCTCTTAGGACAAGGGATGCAATTAAAAGGACAACAGCTGTTTTACAGATATAAAGCATTATATAATACTACATATAAATTCTAACAGAAAATAAACACTACAAATAATCTAACAGTCTTATGGAAAGTACAGTTGTGTACACTTAACATAAATGCAGCTGTTAGAGTGCATTCACTGTTGCACTCATTACATTTGGGTAATCTGCTGGCAGGTTGCCCTCAGTCGGCCTGATTAACAAAGTCTTGGGTCCTGCATCGGTTGCTGTCCCTTCTTCCATGACGTCAGGTCTTCAGAGGTATAAAACATGCAGCCGACACCATTTTCATCAGTTTTCTTGCCCCAGATGTCAGGTGCCCCAAATGGGGAGCAAAATATAAATTATATATATATATATATATATATATATATATATATATATATATATATATATATATATACACATACATACATACATACATACACACACACACACACACACACACACACACACACACACACACACACACATATATATATATATATATATATATATATATATATATATATATATATATTTATTATTTATTTATTACATACACACACAAATTTATAACACAAAAAAAAAAAAATACACCTCCAAATAAAAGCAAATACACTAAAAAGGCTTTTGAGCATAGTAAAACAAAGAAGAGGTATAGTAAGAGAAAAACAGTGGGCTGGCAGGTGGGTAACCAGGACTGCAACAGTGAATACACTCGGAACATCTACATTGATGGTAAGTGTACACAACTGTACTATGTTTTGCGTTTCACTGTTGCAGTCATTACATTTGGGTAGAATCCCAAAGCTATGGTTGGGAGGATGGAATTATACAGCATTAGGAGCAGTTAAGGCCCTGCAGGACAGCAGTGGCAAAGCCTGCTCTGGATTTAGAGAAGAGAGATAAATGGAAATGTTTGGTGAACGTATGAACTGAGCTCCAGGTAGCAGCTTCTAGAATGTCTCTGGTAGGAACCCCTTTGAGAAAGGCTGCAGAAGTAGATGCAGCCCTGGTGGAATGAGATCTGATCCCCTTGGGGACAGGTTTACCATGGTGCATGTAGCAGAAACGAATACAATGGCTTATCCATTTTGAAATAGTGTGCTTTGAAATAGCCTTTCCCTCTGCCCCTGCAGCAAATGCTACCAGTAATAGCTCAGAATTTCTTAAAAGTTTTGTCCTGTTTAAGTAGAATCTTAGTTGTCTGTGTACATACAATTAATGCAGAATCCACTCACCCTTGTTCTGTGGATTTGGGAAAAAGGTTGGCAGATGAATGGTCTGATTAAGAGCCACACTAGATGCCACTTTAGGCATAAAGTATGGATTGGTCCAGAGAGCCACCCTGTCCGGGTATAGGCTCAACTGCCATGAGAGCCTGTAGTTCTGAAATCCTTCTAGCTGAAGTGACTTGCTAAAAGAAAAGCAGTCTTACAAAAGAGAAATTTTATGTCTGCAGCAGCAGCTAGTTCAAAAGGAGGTATGGTGAGTTTTTCCAACACAAAATTGAGTTCCATGCAGGAGTTGGTGCTCTCCTGGGAGGTCTTAAATTTTTGGCCCCTCTGAGGTACTGCTTTAGCAGGGGATGAGAAAAGAGGGGAAGCTCTGTGCTGCAATGAGCTGAAATGGCAGAGGCATGGATTTTTATGGAAGAAAAAGATAGGCCCTTGTGACACATCTCAGTTAAGTATTGCATAATCTGAGGAATACTGGGTATTGCTGTGCTTACTCCTTGTGCTTGGTTCCAGGCACAGAATCTTTTCCATTTATCAGCATAAGATTTTCTAGTACTAGGCCTTCTAGCCTCCAAAATGACATCCATCACAGGTTTGCTGAGAGATGTAACTGGTGAAATTAGTTGATTAGCCATGCTGCAAGATTCAGAGTTTGGAGCAGAGTGTGCAGAATTTGATAGTTCTGCTGAGACAGTAGATACGGTGTCTGAGGCAGGTACCACGGAGGAAGGTGTGACATATTGCATAGGAGTGGGTACCAGTGTTGGCGAGGCCAGTCTGGAGCAATCAGAATCATTTTTGTTTTTTCCTGTCTGACGTTTAGTAAGACCTTGGAGAGCAGAGGCAGAGGGGGAAAGGCATAGACTGATAGGTTTTTCCAGCTGAAGGATAGAGCATCCACTTTCCAAGCTTTTTTGTGATGAATTCTTGTGCAGAATTTGTCCAACTGATAGTTTTGGGGTGAGGCAAAAAGATCTGTGTCTGAGCTTCCCCATTTGCGTGTCAACATGCTGAAGATTTGCGGATCCAGTTTCCATTCATGTGGGTCCATAAGATTTCTGCTTAGTTCGTCTGCCAGAGTATTTTGCTTTCCTGGCAGGAAATGAGCTTGTAGATGTATTTGGCAAGTCAAGGCAGTGTTCCACACAGCCATGGCTAGTCTGCAAAGGGGGGTAGGAATGGGTACCCCCCTGCTTGTTTATGTACCACATGACTGTGGTGTTGTCTGTCTTTATCAGTAGTCGTCCTGGATGAAGATAGAGAGGAGAGAGCGAATTGTATTCCAAAAAAATGAACGCTTTATTAGAAAATCTGCGTTTTCATCCGTATATAGACTTCATCAGATTAAACAAAAAGTATGTACTCATTACATTCTTATTTATACAGTTTTAATACTTCACAAACCAATCCTAACTGACCATGTTTGAAAATTAACAAATCAGCATCAGTTTTTCATTAAAATCCCATTAGAATCTCATTAATATTTATCACCTTTTAAACCATAAAACCATTTGTGTTTATATAAATACTATTAAATTATTAAAACCTAAATAAAATTTTGTTTGTAAGTATTATTTTCCATTTCTTACGTAGCTTAGAATTAAATGCATATTATATTTGCATATATAAAAAAAGTTTTTTATTTAAAATACAATGTATAAAATAGATGAGAATTCCTTGAACAATGTTTAGCACCATCTACTGGTTATTTAATTTATGACTTCTTGCAACTATATTCTAGCTGCCCTCAATTTTAACAATGGTAAAATAGAAATGTACTCATTCAGACCAAGAGGTCAAGAGGAAGGGGGAAATATACGCATTAGAACCCCCATCCAACATTAAAGTGAATGAAAATAAAATAGTGATTGATGGCCATAAACACACCCTAGATGGATTCACTATTTACAGCTATAGCAATGTGGAACTGGGGAAGGAACATTTTCTTTATTGGAGAGAGGATTTAAGTTCATTCCATCAGTCAAAGGGAACAGGGTGCAATCATTACTAGACATAAAAATCTTTATAAGAAAGATGAATTTAGAGTTACTATTTAGAAAGGAAGAATATGGTCTGGATAGGAATAGTATACAAATAAATGAAGAACAAAGAGTCTTAAAGAATAAATCCACCTTTAACCCTCCCATACATGCACAACTTAGAAATTTTGAAAAAGTGTTGGAAGATGGAATTAAGAAAATGGATAAAAAGATTAAACATACAAACAACATGGACAAGGGAGAGAAAAGGATGTTGGAAGAACTTAGACACAATAGAGAAGTCAGGGTAATGAAGCCTGACAAGGGAGGGGGCGTGGTAATAATGGACACGATACAGTATGAGAGCAAAATGAATGACATTCTTATGGATGGAACTAAATATAAGATAACATCACGTAATGAGATTAATCTGGCATACCAAAAAATTGACATGGTTCTACAGGATATGGTAGTAGAAATGGTAATAGATGAAAAGATGTTTTCTTTCCTTAAAATCAACAAGCCGAAAATACCAGTTATTTTCGGCATACCGAAAATCCACAAGAACTGGGATGACCCTCCTTTCAGGCCGATAGTGTCATCTGATGGGTCCAAAATGACACCCTTGGCCAGGTTTGTAGATATTAAAACAAAACATATATGGAAGAACAAAAAGGCGATTTTAAGGGACTCTTGGGACCTACTAAGAGCATTGGTTCCCGAATTATTTGACTAAGACCTAATCCTAGTAACAATAGATGTTGTAGATTTATTTGGGTCCATTCCATATGAGGAAGGAATCAGAATGTTTGGAAACGAGGTATACTGTGATAAAAATGTGTCTTTTGAGGACAAGGTAGCATGTATAAGTTTAATGGACCTAGTGTTAAGAAATAACTTCTTATTCCATAACGGAGAGTACTTTCAACAAATACAAGGAGTAGCAATGGGGGCCACTTGCACACCTACATTTGCTAACCTAGGCCTCGCCAATTGGGAGAAAAAGCATATATTTCCCTCTGGGCATATGCAATACTGTAAACTGTACAAAAGATTTTTGGATGATATAATAATTTTTTGGACTGGTGGATATGATAAACTAAATGATTTTATTAAATATATTGGTGAAACAACTAAATTCCTCAAGTTCACACATTCAACATCCAAATAACAGTATTGCCTTCCTAGACATTGAAATTAGGAAAACTACTGGGGCTTTTGTGACAAATGTATTCAGGAAAGATACATATGTCAACTCATTTCTCCACTTTGAGAGTGCGCATCCAATTTATTGCAAAAGGAACCTTGTGAAGGGACAATTCGTCAGGGGATCCAGGATGACAAGCTTAGACGAGGACTTTAATATTGAATGTGACAAATTGGAGAGGATGTTTATAGACAGAGGGTACCCCAAAGAGTTTATCAATTAACTTAGAACAGAAGTAACTAAGGCAAGAAGTGGAAGATTCAAGCCCATCCTAGGGGAAAGAGAAATTACAATTAATGATGCTGTTAACATGAAAATGGGGAATGATAAATATGAACAATCACTAGTACTAGAATACAACAACCTAAATAAGAAAGTAAAGGAGCTATTTCAAATAGAATGGGAGAAATTCAAAACTCTCACTGATTTAGGAGGTCTATCTGATTCAAATCCAAAAGTTGTGTTTAAGAACCCCCTGAACATTAAAAATATACTGGAAAATGGGAATGGAAGAAAAATAGCTGATAGGGCACTTTCATGTAAAGTGGGGACATTTAAATGTGGAAAGTGTAAACAATGTGAATTTGTTATAAACCTTGAGAAAGTATATTTGGATAGTAGGGAACTATGGCTGTATAGCAAAGGTTACTTTAACTGTGATTCTAAAGGGCTCATTTATTTGGTAATTTGTAAAAAATGTACTTCGTTTTACGTTGGTAAAACTGAAAGAACCTTGAAAAAGAGGATCTATGAACACATGTACGACATTAAAAAGTGTAGGGAAACGAATGCACTTTTCAGGCATAGTAAGACTTGCAAAGAATATCAATTTTACTTTTTTTATCTTGGACCAACTAAAAGAGGACATTAGGGGGGGTCCATGGGAAGAGACCATAGGCTACAAAGAATTATGGTGGCAGGTGGCTTTAGAAGCCAACAGAACCCCTGGTCTGAATGAGTACATTTCTATTTTACCATTGTTAAAATTGAGGGCAGCTAGAATATAGTTGCAAGAAGTCATAAATTAAATGACCAGTAGATGGTGCTAAACATTGTTCAAGGAATTCTCATCTATTTTATACATTGTATTTTAAATAAAAAACTTTTTTTATATATGCAAATATAATATGCATTTAATTCTAAGCTACGTAAGAAATGGAAAATAATACTTACAAACAAAATTTTATTTAGGTTTTAATAATTTAATAGTATTTATATAAACACAAATGGTTTTATGGTTTAAAAGGTGATACATATTAATGAGATTCTAATGGGATTTTAATGAAAAACTGATGCTGATTTGTTAATTTTCAAACATGGTCAGTTAGGATTGGTTTGTGAAGTATTAAAACTGTATAAATAAGAATGTAATGAGTACATACTTTTAATCTGATGAAGTCTATATACGGACGAAAACGCAGATTTTCTAATAAAGCGTTCATTTTTTTGGAATACAATTCGCTCTCTCCTCTCTACTTCTTTATTTGAGGTTTTTGGTACAGTTCAGAGAAGTTGGCCGTTGATTTTACACATTTTTCTGGATGAAGATTGTCCTTGAAGGCTGTCAGAGCATTCTGTACAGCTAGCATCTCTTTCTGGTTGATATGTAGGTGCATTTGATTTGGGCTCCATTGGCCCTGAATGCATCTCCCAGCCAGATGCGCCCCCCCCCCCCCAAATCATAATCGGATGCATCTGTAGTCAGGGTTTGGGTGGCAGGGAGTGGAATGAATGACAGTCCCTTGTTTTGGTGACAGGCCTCTGCCCACCATGCAGGCAAGGAAAGATAGGAATCATTGTTTCCAGGCTGTGACAATGTTGACTCCATAAGCTTTTTAGGTACTACTGAAGTTTCCTCATATTAGAATACAGGAAGCCATGAATCCCAAGACCTGCAGAATTTGTCTTGCAGATAGCTGGGTTTTTGTGGCTACTTGTTTGAAGTAAGTCATCAATTGAATTAGTTTTTCTGGTGTGAGATAACCATCTGGGCAGTTGTATTCAAGCTTGCACCCAGGAATGTAATTATTTGAGAGGGTACCAGTTGCGATTTCTTTTCGTTTATGGTGTACCCTAGACAAGTTAAGATTAGGAGCCTTTTTACAAATGCCAAATGCTTTAGAAGACCATCCTTGTTTTCTGCCTGAATTAGACAATCGTCCAGGTAAGGATAAATTTCAATGTTTGTCTACAAAATGCAATTACTGGTGCCAGGCACTTTGTGAAGACCCTGGGCGCAGTAGATAAGCCAAAGGGCAGTGCAGAGAACTGGTAATGCAAAGAGCCTGCTCTGAAGCAGAGGTATCTTTTGCAAGATTCCCTGATTGGGATATGCAGGTAAGCCTCTTTTAAGTCTAGAGTTACCAACCAGGCATCCTTGCCTAGCATAGGCAGTAACTGTTGTAGAGTCAGCATCTTGAAATTTGGAATGTCCAGAAATGTATTTAGAATGTACAAGTCCAGAACTGGCCGCCATGATTTGTCTTTTCTGGGTACCAGGAAAAGTCTTCAATAAAAACCTTGTCCCTTTTCCTTTTCTGGTACTGGTTGAATAGCCCCCATATTCATGAGGGACATAACTTGTTTCTGGGCCTCTGCCCACTGATTTGGAGGCAGATTTGGTCATCCGTTTGGGATTGGCAACGTGTGGAAATGAAATCTGTATCCCTGGGATACTATATTTAAAACCCACTTGTCCTGAGTAATTAGTTGCCAATTTTGTGCATGAACTGCCAGTTCCCCCCCCCAAAGGGGCTGCCAAAAGATAAGTGCTTGGTGATTGCAGAGGAAAGTCATTGAGACTTTTTACCGTAGGAAGGTGCCTCGTTACTTCCAGATTTGGAGGTGGAGGCACCCCATTGTTTTGTTCTGCAAGTTCCTTGTGACCGAAACCTGGCGCCTTTGGAGTGTCTGGGTTTGACCTGAGCGGCTCTGGTGGGTACTGGAAAGGACCAATTCTTAGTAGGCCAGTGCCTACTGAACCTGGGTGGCTGCACTTGGAAGAAATCTTTTACAGTTTGCATAGATTTAGGTTTATCTTCCATCTTTTTCAAAACATCTTCTGCCTTATTACCAAATAGACTGTCCTGTTGTAAAGGAGCATCTAACAATTTTGCTTTAACATGATCAGGCAGATTTTGCTCCTTGAGCCAAGCATGCCTTCTTATCACAGATCCAGTTACAGCAGTCCTGCAAGAGGCCTCCAAGGAATCAAAACCACATTGCAAAGTATGCTTTCCAACTTGTTCAGCTGAATGCAATAAATCCTGAAACTCTTTCCACACAGTCAAAAATCAACATCATTTTCTGTTTAAGTAAGCCCATGATATGCTGCTGATATTTAAGCATATGAAATGGACAGTTTAAAGCCCCGATTGCCAAGATTGCAGACGTGTAAACCTTCTTGCCCAATCTATCCAGCGCCCTGGAGTCTCTAACAGAAGGGGTACGGATTTTTAGCAGTAGAGGCCTTAACGCCCTTGGGACCCTGAAAAATGTTTTCAAGGTCAGCAGTAGGGTTTTTAAAAAGGAATTTGTGGGAGTCAGGAACCCTGTAATATCTGTCTGGCTTACTAGGAGCCGGAGGCAGGGAATCGGGAACCATGCTGGATTCTGAGAAAACATCAACAATGTCTAGAACAGGAGGTATAGCCAAAGGCCTATGCTGAGGAAGAAGTAGTAAATCCCCAAGCCTCTAATTTTAGATTCTGAGAAATCCTGACTCTCCCAGTGAAAGTGTTCCTTAACGTATGCAAAGTTTATGCAAAAGAAAAATCCTCAGGAGGAGAAGCAGAAGGGATGGAATCTTCTGCATCAGGAGTCCTCATAAGGTGGAATAGATAATTCCTGATCAGAAGAGGAATCAAAATAAATAGAAACCTGATCTGATGATTCATAGTCAGTGCCTTGCCAAGGCCTCTTAGCAGGAAGGTAATGGTAATCCCTGATCAAGGTAATTAAATCCTCAGCCATTTTGATCATTTGTTTTTTTAGGCATAGGGGCCTGTGCATGTGGCCCAAGCGTCATTTTTTTTTTGACATAGAAGTTGATTTTGGCCTAGCTTTTGAAGATGGCGTTGGTTTAATATACAAATCTTTAGGCCTGAAAACACCCTCAGAAGCCGGTGCCTGCTCAGCGGCTCCAGACCCATCTAAAGTAGAGACATCCGTGGGTTCAATAAGCGTCTCGCGGCATACCGGACTCTGAATGGGTCTCAGTAGAGGCCTGTGAATCAAAAGTAGCGGGTATCGGGGGCTGCGAAAGCGCCTCACTGAGTACCAGCGAACCGGCGACTGGCTTAGGAGAAGCTTCGTCAGTTTTGGACCTCAACAGTCCGTCTCTTTTTCTTTGTGTTTTTTGTGTATGTCTGATTGCTAACCGATGACATTTCTGGATAGTTGAATCTTGAGCCAAAATAGTTTGATGCAAAAATATACCGACACTTTATAGTGCGTTGATTAAATTTAGCACAAAACTGACAGCAAGGCACGTTGTGGTCAGGGCCTAGGCAAGGAATACAGTACAAATGAAAATCCTTATGGCGGTATTTACTTCGCACAAGTAATACAATTATAAACTTTTACTGACATCGGTAAGGAGCAAGAAAAAGTTTCCCCAATGGGGTACTTAGCTTTAGGTTGAAGACTTCGGTTCTGAAACTCGAAAATGAAAATTTCAGGAGTCAGACGACCGGCACTTGCGAACTGCTTCTGCTTTGGGCACCTCGCAGCAAGACAGACTGATGAAAATGGCGTCGGCTGCATGTTGTATACCCCTGACGACCTGACGTCATGGAAGAAGGGACAGCAACCAATGCAGGACCCAAGACTTTGTTAATAAGGCTGACTGAGGGCAACCTGCCAGCAGATTACCCAAATGTAATGACTGCAACAGTGAAACACGAAGAACATCTGCAATAATGATGAAAAGCAGAACTACTAAGTTACAGATGCTGAACTGTCACGTCTTTTTGTGACAAAGAATCTCTGTACTAATATGTCAGAACATGAAAAAAAAAAAATGAAGACTTACATTTGCAAGTCTGTTGCCATTTTCTCATGTTCTGCAAAGAGTACACGTGTTTGCCAAATGGAAGACAGACGTGAAACCAGAAAAAAGCAGGCAGCATCAACTGTTTTAATTCCAGTGCGACAGCTCACCAAAAAGTAATAAGATGCATTCACTATAAAATCAGAATAGCCACAACATAGCTTCTCTGCAGAAAACAGCTGTTGATTGTTTTTTTCCGATATCCCCCAGACCTGAGAGAAAAGGTAGGCATAGTGTATTATGACAGAACGGGGAAGCTCGAGAGCTGGAGAATCCGAGTGAGAATCTGCCTGCTTGGATCCAATGACAGGACAGGCAACCAAGCCATCAAGATGGATGGCTGGGGACAATACACAATCATGTGTCAGTGGCATCCAAACCTCTAAAGAGGCCAAAGTAGGTTCTGTACAAAGAAGAATATGCAGCTCAGAAAACCAGAGGTAACGGCCACTAAAAATGTACATTTTCAAGAAATGAATCTGAAACTCAACCAATCAACACAAATGACCAAACATTCAGTTTTGTCAAAGTGCAAAACTCAGACCGGCTCTTAAAAAGGTGGGGTGAAAATGCAAAACCCTTATAAAACAGTCTGCTTCACAAGGCAGTATTGTGCCAGATTTTGTCTTCTGTAAAGTCATATTAGGCTCATGCTTCAACTATGCAAGTGTAACTATGACCAAAATAAAGAGAGGTGTCCAAAATGTAGTATGCAGGTGGACATTCTCAGCTAGTACAGAGAAATTTCTGTATGGTCATGGGCCTTACAGCCTCAAATCATACCCCTCCTGGTCAAATAGGGCAAGGGGGCCGAGTTTTAGTCTGATATAAACTCCCTTTACAGAACTTTGGACACTAAGAATCACTAGCCTTAGTGTCAGCTGATTTATGTGAAGTATCCCTTTCCTTAAGGTTCCATTTTTTTTCTTGCATAAGGCAGTAAGGACTTTTTATTCCCCCCAAACTGCAGGTGAAACAGTCATCAGAAATTGTAATCCGGCTAAATTGCAGCAATGCTGCTAACACAGATTAATGAGCACTGCTGACTACTCAAAACTTTGGTGGAAGAGTCCTGACACTACCAGGTAACAAATCAGAGGTCAATGGTACTTCACTGTTCGAGGACACATACTCATCCAAAGGGAGAAGAGTCTAACTATGAAGAAATTAAGGCTGCAGCTCTAAAGATATTAACGTCTGCAAGGCTCAGGTGGAATAGAAACAAAACATCTTGATGAGCCATATCTGCTCACTTCAACTGTTAGGGCTATCTGCTGCAGGCACTAGTAAATTCAGCATTTAATACTTTGTCATATTGAACTTTCTCTCCAATTCCCGCACTGTTCCACATCCCTCTTTCTCCCTACCTTTCCTGTACCTTACACTAGCGAACACCAACATACATACATACATACATAAACCACACAAACAAATCTTTAACATCCCTCCAAGCATTCAAAATCAAGTGGCAGAGGAAGGAGAGTGGAGATACTGACATGGACAAGCCATGAATCAAGAAGATACATCACTACATTAAGTATACAGCTTTTGTATCTTCACAATTCATGCCTGTCCAACTCTTTGGATAAAATACCCAACTTTCCCTTCTGGGTCATATCATGACAGAATAACTGAAGACCTGAAAGCAAAGAAGACTAGAAAACCTTTTCTATACAGAGAAGCCATTTTGTCAGCTGCACAATTATCCACAGTGGCAATCTTGTAAAAGGCTTGAGAAGTAGCCATTGCCCTAATACAACATGCTTTAGGCTTGATGGCCAAAATCGTTGCTGCATTTCTGTTAACACTAAAACAGTCAGAAATCCACTTGGTGACTTTGGACACTTCCTGGTCCAGTTATGAGTGTATGACACAGAGAAGGATCTTCTTTCCGGATTTCTTTGGTCTTGTTTTAATTTTATATCATAGCAGACTATGATATGTTGTGCATAGAAGAGAAGGTAATTTACCATAGTAAAATTCTATACTTTGAACAATGACAGGCATGCTGCATGCTATACAAACAGAATTAGACTGAGTTAACGCATACCCATGACCTATGTACCCATCTTCCTGCCATCATTTCATTCTTGCTGAAGGGGTCCATTACTGGTAGCATGCAGTACCTTTCTCCCAAATCCTGGCTAAAAAAAATCTAATTTCCTCCTTAATCCTAATAAAACCAAAACTTATGATCTTCACAACCAAACAGTATAACAAAATACAAATCTTTCAAGATTATATCATTGAATAATACCAAAACTGAAATGGTAATCAGCACTAAACTTCTTAGTATTGTAACAGATGAGCTTAAAATTTGAACATATTTTATAAAACATTTTAACTCACCAAAAGCCAGGATCCCTTTATACAGCCAGACAATACTAGACTGCCACTGCAAGAAAAAAAAATTAGCCTCACCCTACCTAGTGTCAACCCTCTTATTTGTTAAGATAGGCGATATATATACAAGGGCAGATCACTTAAATCCAGGCTTCCTCTGTTTACAACAAAATTTGCCACCAATGCCCATACTCAACTTACTACGCAAAACTAATTGATAACCTCCCCCCCACCAAAAAAAATTCCCAGTTCCACAAAATTTACATCTGCTTTACTCAACAAGGGACCTCTACTCAAGCGAACAATGCTTACAGCAACCAAGCAGGGGGCTCCCTGTATTCTTATGTCTCCAAGTTTTGGAATGCAAACTCTTCAAAACATAAGAATTACTGGAAAACTCCCTCGCTTCAAAATATTACTTAAGCAACACCTTACTTGATCATGGATTTGTTCCTGCTCCTCATCAGGCTAGATCTCACTTGTTACACATAGGTTTCTTACTATTCATTTTTCATCATTTACATTCCTACCTGTATTAACATACTTTTGCTCTTTTCTCTAACATGTCCTCCTCTCTCATCGGACTTTACCCAGCTATCACAGAACTAGACTCTTAAACCTGTTCTTTTCCACAAGACTCAAATTTTCATATACCTTACCCTATATCTTACTATATCTACCCCCTCATTGAGATCAACACATCCTAAACTCAAGATTTGATCTCAAGATACACACAGCGCTAAGGCTTTATGGCTAAATAACTACAGCTACACTATCTTTTTCCACAAACATCTACACTGATGATTTACTTTATTCGGCACAATATTCCAATTCCAACACACTAACAACAACTCAAGTATTCTAATCACTGTGAACTTGACTTTCTTATTTGTGTTATTACAGAAACTACATCTCGCCTAAAGTGTAAATATATATTGTATAATTTAAGGACGTTTGTACTTCAAATATGCAAGGATATGTCAAATGTGTAAATACCTGCGATAGTGCAACTTCAACATGTACATACTTGTGATGGGCTTTTCCAGTAAGACTATCCCGGACAAAGACAAACTGTCCAGATAGAAGTATAACTGCAAATGCAAATCCAAACCATGTAACAGATGAAGATGTGTAACTTAATTCACCAATTTAAATTCATCTTGATAGCTATAAATAGCTACATTTAGCAAGAAAGATGGATTACTCCACAGGGACACTAGACCCTTATGAAAACTCAGATAAAGAACTCAAAGTCTGCAATTCAGAAATCTATTCTCAAGAATAAAGCGTACCAAGAGTTTTAGGTCTGCTTTGGAAGCCACTTTGTGAGGAAGAAGGGTTAACTTTTCAAACAAATTTAAAGAACCTGTGTTTCCCAGGTTCATAACAGAAACCTTAGTAAACATGCACTTTTAAATAGTATGCAAGGCCTTTAAGTAAGCAAATACAAAACCATTTAGGACCTGATGGAAACTAGAGACAGTGACTAAAGTACCTTCAAGGAAGAGCAACTAAAACTACAATCAAAAGTCTAAAAACAAGTAATCCAACAAGGCACGATTTTGAGCTGTAAAGGGAGTCCAGGCCAGGAGAAACTTCCTAAAAAGAAAATCTTGTCCACTTACTCTCTTAAGTCAACCTGGTTGAGGGCTTCTGGGTAGATGTACAGATCTGGGCAATGCTGTGTGGGCAAGAAAGGTCCCTACCATTTCAGTGGAATGCTGGAAGAACAAGTACAGAAGCAGGCTGCCAAAGTTGTAAAAAACAGGTTTATTCCAAACGCATAGAACAAAGAACACTCCAAGGTAGCAGCTCCAGTTCACCAATGACCTAGGTTTCGTCCCAAGGAAATGACTTCATCAGATTGGTGAAGTAGTGCTGCTTATTTATATCAAAACAAATTGAATAATTACACTCAATTAATTCTGTTAAAGAGACAATTCAGATGTTACATCCCCTAGTTACAAAAAGATGTTTGGTTAAAATAGTAAATAAAACATCCTATGGATTCGTGTACGTTTCCTATGTTAATTTGTTACTCCTAAAAAACTGAAAAATGAGTAAATAATAATTATATGCCAGCATAATTTCATACTAAATCTATTATATCCTAAATAGATAGATACCCTATGCATGCTGTAGGTGCCCTATAGGTATGTATGTATGTGAAGTGTTACATATTTTCTACCAAATTATGACAATGCATAAATAAATCCTTATCAGTAAAATAATATTGGAATGTTATTGCGTGTGTGATGTATAACTCATTTTAAATGGTTACACCTAACCAAAATAAATTTGCTGTGTAAAAATAATGGAACATCCTGACCCCCTTCATTCAGTACAATACCTTAAAATACTATATGTTCTGAAGGTGTTTTAACCTAAGCCAAGGCTTGATTGAAAGAAATTCATTCAGGCCTGGATCATGGTTGGCATATAGTCTAAGTTGCCATGTAAGCTCACACATATCCAAGTGGTATTCAGTAATTCTCCCCTGTTGGTCGAAGCACACCTGCTGGATCACACAAAATCTAAAATTATGTCCTTCATTGGCCATAACGTGTCTAGCCAGGGAGTTTGTCGGTTTTTGATGTTTTATATCAAGAATGTGTTCTTTTATTCTATCCCTAAACCTTCTACAGGTTTTCCCTACATAAAACGCCCTGCAATCTTCACACTTGGCTAAATATACTAAATTCTTGCTATAACAATCATAATGTCCATTTATCAAAATATCATATTCATTGATAGAAACTGTGTGTCCTGATGTCCAAATGTATTTGCAAGTTGTACATCTACCACATTTATAATTTCCTTTGCATTTGTTACTATTAACCATTGTATCCACCTTACTTCTTTCAAAAATGTCCTTTAATGACATGTCCTTCTTTTATACAAACTTGGGCTTGTGTGAAAAAATCCTCGGTTCCACCTTATTCCTATGAAATATCTCCCAATACTTCATAACTATGTTAACTAGAACCTCAGAATCCAAATTGTATTTTAAAATATACAAAACAGTGTCATTTCCAAAAGTGTTTGATTCACTGTTACTTGTAGAATACCCAAATTGATCCATACTGGATGTAATAATTGGAACTATAATTGTGTTACTTCTTTTAAATACAATTTCCCTTTTCAGGTCTAAACATAGTTTTGTCGGATACCCTCTGTTAAGAAACATTTGAATAACAGAATCTAATTCCATCTCAAAGTCCACATCATCACTGACCATGCGTACCACCCTAACCATCTGCCCTTTTACTATGGCCTTTTTTTGATGTGGGGGGTGCCAGCTGTCATAGTGTAGATAAGAGTTTGAGAAGGTAGGTTTTCTGAATATATTTGTTCTAACCTTACCTTCTTTTTGATCATATGTTAAACTCACATCTAAATAATCCATCTTTTCAGTATTGACCTGATGTGTGAACTTTAGAAACCAAACTGTGTTATTGATATATTCAAGGAAATTATCTAATAAAAGTTTTTCCCCGGTCCAAATAATAAAGATGTCATCCAAAAATCTCAAATACATGTTGATAAATGGGCTATATTCACTTGTGTGTACATACTTTCTTTCCCAATAAGCCATAATATAATTTGCGTAGATGGGGGCACAAGCTGCCCCCATAGCTACGCCAAAGGATTGTTTAAAATAATGGCCATCAAAGTACAAAAAATTGTTTCTTAATACTAAGTCCATTAATCTAACATATGTGTTGACTTCATCTTGTTCATAAACACCAGTAACACAAAGTTGTTCCTCTAACCATTCTAAGCCTGTATCGTGTGGGATCACACTAAATAGGTTACACACATCTATAGTGACAAAATAAAATTCTTTTGGTATTTTCCAATGTTTAATACATTCCAAAAAGTGCCATGAATCCTTTACTATATAGGGTGTAACTCCTAAGCCTTTCTTTAGTTTCGGATCCAAAAACTGGCTTATAAAACTTACTTTACTACGCTTTCCATCCACTATTGGTCTAAATTGCACATTATTTAGACCTTTGTGAATCTTGGGTATTCCAAAAATAGCACTCACAACAGGGTGTTGGTTCAACATGAACTCATACTCAGTTTCAATAATCTCTCCCTGATACACCATATCTTCCAAGGCCATATCTATTTTTTGATAAGCTATTTTAATTTCGTTAAGACTAACTTCACTATAATTGTCCTCTAATAACATAGACATCATAATACTGTTGTAGTCTTGCTTGTTAGTAACAACTATCCCATTGCCCTTGTCCGGTTTCATAATGCGTATACAATCTTTGTTACTAATAAGCTTCAAAATATCATTCTCTTCTTTAGTTAAATTACACTGACCTAAACAATTTCTGTGTCTATAGTGTTCCCTAAATTCTTTTTCACATAAACATTCAAAAATAGAAACTGAATGGTTCATACAAGGATTAAATAGACTGGATTTTTTTAGAACCTTTCCGTCATTACCACATTCAATATTGCTAATATCAGTTTCAAAATAAGTTTTTATATTCATTTTGCGAGTAAATAATTTTAGGTCTATAAGTGAGTCCACAATATTGCCCCCCCTGCTTGGTACAAAATTAAATCCTTTAGATAGAAAGTCAGCATGCTTTGTATCAATATCTGTATTTGAATAGTTGTACACTTTGAAATCTTTACTAGTGTTAAAGATTATTTTGGGCTTACTTATAACACCTTCGCTCAGTATGGAGGTAACAGCAATAATATTCCCCTGAGATCCCACCTCGTGAAAATTCACTATATCAAAACCACCATTTGTATTTCCATCCAGTATATTCTCCTCTATACTCAAAGGTATAGGTACTGGATTTAGAAAAAATTCACCATTCTCAACTTGTGTTGTTTCAACTACAACAGTGTATAAAGTGTCTAGGTTAGTGTGCACATTGTCCCTAAGTATATCACCATTCTGAGAATTAATGTCTTCACAAATCAAGTGTGTACTTGCATTCATTAAATTATTGTTACCAGTATTTAAGAATTCTGAGTTTGTGTGTCCTACAACCCCTGACTTGACACCATTTAGAAATCTACCCTGAACGTTGCAATCATCATTTATTGTGTATGTACTTAGGTTCAATAAATCCATATCACACATATTAAAACTGTGAGTTGTTTCGTTCAAATCGTTTTTACACAATTGTGCGTTGGTAAATGAATTGTTCACTTCCCTAATTTTATCATGCACAGGTATGGAGGTGTTCACACCATTACTTGTTAAATCCAATATATTTGCATTACATAACATTTCCATATAAGTTAGTTTATTCTCAACATACCCATTATGCTTTTCTGTCAAACTGGCTGTATTGTTAAGAATGCCATGATTGTGCGCACTAGTTACTAAATTAACTGTAGGTTCAAACAGTACATTACCATTCTCGCCAGAAGATTTGAAAGTTTCGTCTAACTCTGGTCCAACCAGTGGTGTTGCTAACAAAGTTCCAACTGGATAAATGTTCGTGTTGTCCAAGAGTGTGGATTTACAAATGTCCAATTCGTTACATAGGCAAAAAGTGACTGGATCACACTGAATGTGTGTGGAATCCGGTTCATTAAAAGGCTTGTAGTCAGTTCCCAAGTAAATCTCGTCAATATCGTCCACTTCGGACCGCTTGAGTATACTTAATGTCTGTTTTGATTTTTCGACAGACCCTTGGGCGGGCCTGTGGTGGTCTTGCTTTTGGCTCTCGCTCCCATCCAAACGCCTTGTTGTTCCTCCTGATAGACATCTTGGTTCCGCAGGCGTTCCGAACGCCTTAAGCCCTCTCCCAAAGGGTCCTCGTCAGCTTCACGATTGTTGATAACCTCCTGTGATTGACCACGCTCATTCTCGTCATCACGTCTCCGCTTCCGATAGGTTGCAGTGTTAAATTCACTTGGTTTAACTGTCTGCTTGCCGTAAAATGGATATATGCACCCTTCCTTGTACAGATGGACATCCCGTTGTATTTTGGCTAGTTTTTTGTTGTATATAGCCTCACAACTTTTTTCGACATCTGCTATCAAATGTGTGTAATCATCGTAATGATGCGCAAATAATAAATCTTGTGTAACTTGATTGTTTACATCATCCAATTCCTTTAAAAGCTCATCTACTAACTTGTTATTGTATTTAACCATTAAATCCATAATTTTGGTGCCAGTTTCATCAAACAGCTGATGCAATTCAGATAACATCTCCGGGTGTTTGTCACATCCGTTAGGGTATCGCCAGACCCGTAGGCCCTTAGGAATCATTTTCAGTTCAATATTTCTTTGAAGGTAGCTGTTTTCTATGTAAGTTCTTTTTAATTTAAACAATTTTTTCTCAAATAAAACCATGAGCTCTGTGAATGATTTGGTCTGCACTTTTGATCTTTTGGGTATTGGAACACTGTTGGTTTGAAACTCATACTGATTTTCTTTCCATTTGTCCCTAAATAGTGACAAACAGGTGTTCCCCATGTTGTTGGGATTTGAGTTTACTGTGTCCAAAATGTCCATGTTACACCTCCCAATAGTTCCAGCCCTATCCAAATTAGTAGCTGTAGTTACAGGAGTACATTGTGTCAGTGGCAAGCCCAAGCTACTGTTAGTTGCTGGCATATGACTAGAATTCTCTCTTTTGAATTAAAATGGTGTGCTCACCCAGGTGCTCATGAATGCGCTGGAGCATACCCTTTAGGTCAGCAGTCTCAGTACTGTCCTCCATCTGTAACCAACTTATAACCAATTCCTTTACAAAGATGTACTCACTTCAGTGGAATGCTCCCTACCATTATTGGAAGTAGAGTACCCAAGCGAGGAGTTGAAGGGAGTGTAGGTCTATAGGAGACTTGTAACTAAAAAGGCAAAGTAAACCTCTCCAAAACACTAACATCCAACAGGGTGGTAACAGAGCGAGTCCAAACCAACCAGACCAGGAAGTCAGAAATACGAAAACAAGTTACTCAAACACCGAAGTTGTAGAAAGGCAATCACATTTGTTATTTATAAAAAAAAAAAATCAAATTTATTAAGCGCTTTCATCTCAGTAGAATAGAGAGACTTCATCAGAATTCTGTGTCTTTCTACAGCTTTGGTGTTTGAGTAACTTGTTTTCGTATTACTGACTTCCTGGTCTGGTTGGTTTGGACTCGCTCTATAGGAGACTTGCCAGATGGATGCATTAGAAGGTTCCTGAATGGGAAGTGGAGGCAAATGCAGAGGGAAACAAACTTGTCGGTGACAAAATTGGATTACCAGTGTGACTTGGCCTGTCTGCAAGGCTTCCTTCAAGAACTTTGAAATGAGGGGAAAATCAAGGAAAATATATAGAAGCCCTGGCAGCCATTCCTGAACTACAGTATCCCTGGGATTCTGTCCCTGTGGAGGTATGAGGGATAAAAGCTGCTGGACTTGCTACTCTTCGAAGAAGCATTCAGCTTGTAGCAAGGCTTGCCCCAGTGGTGAAAAGATTTCTTGCCACTGAAAGACATTATCAACTCATCTGACAATCAGGTAAAAACTGAACAAGTCAGACCAGAAATGTGCACTGCTATTAGAAAGCAATGAGAAAATACAACAAACTCAAATCTTCACGGACTAATGCATTCCTTTCTGCTCTGATATGCCATTTTGTTAGAGTGGGTGACTGCACCTTAAAGGCAACAGCCCTGATGAGCCCATAATGTCAGAAAAAACAAATACACCTCCAGGATATTTATGTACACACTGACCTCTCTCCTTGAATATGTCCCTTGGACTGTCTGCTCTAAAACAATGCTCCCCAACAAGGACAGGTGCATCTATGAGGGCCATCACTAGCAGGGAAGGAGGGAAGTGGAGAAGGTGCTGCTCAAAGCCAATCTATGGTAAAGAAGGCAGCAGGTCTAGTAGGCAACACCACTGACTATTGGGAAGTGAAGTGGAATGTGTTTCTATACATACACGTATTGGCAAAAGCCATGTCTACAAAATGAACCCAAAGCACACAAGAATAAATGACACTTCAGTTGGAAAAAAGGATCTCACCCAAATATAAAAGAAATCTGTTGAAATATCCTCAAAACATAACCTACTGCCATCAAATGTACTTGATCTCTCCATGGCAGTAGAGAAATGTGAAGACACAAGAGAGGGGAGCATTACAGGATACAGAAGGGTTAGTAGTCTCAGAGAGTTGTGTGGTCTGAGCTATCCTAACGTTAAGGAAAGCAGTTCTGTTTCGTTACCCAAAGCTCAATGATCTCAGATTTCAATATCAACATTTCTATTATTCTTTTATATTCTCCTATTGAGCCCTTCCTAATCAACCATCCAAACTGTCTCACTCCACAGCAACCAGTTTATTTCCCCATACTGGCTGGTGACAGCCATATTCAATAGTGATTACAGCAAACTGGAAGTAGAGTGGTCATCCTTGCAGCTCACGAACTACTATTTTTTCCCTGTCCTACCCTCATTTTTTGCTGAGGAGCATGTGCAAATCATACAACGTCTCCCACACTGTGCAGACCTGCCTTTTCCCTTCCACATCAAGTCCCAGCCTAATGAACACTGCATTAGTGGTTTGATATATAACCAAGTAAAAGGTCTGCAAGATACGTACAGTACACATTGCACAGGTTCACTATTAGTGCGAAAAAATACAGAAATATTAAATCATAATGAAGTGACTTGTGGGAAGGCGAGACTGTACATATTATAAATGTAAAGAATCTGCTGGAAGGGGTTTATGTTAAATCGAACACTTAAAGCAAATGATTTATCAAACCCATGTAAGTGAAAGCTTACAATCTCAAACGCTTAGAACAGCGATATTTTTTCCAATGGAGATCGCACTACAGTCACAAAAACAGCAAAGTAACAGAAGCGGCCAAGCAATTTTTCCCAGGGAAAGAATTCACTTTTATGTCTTTCACTATTTTGCCTTTTTGTGCTTTCAAGTTCAATTAAGACGCATTCAGAAGAATGAGTCTTCGATCATTTAGTAGGAACCCGCTGGAAGTACAGGAATCTGATAAAGCCCCGACCATGGTCCAGATGACCCATGCTCGAGTACTCATGCAGGAGCTAGAGGAGTTGGCCAGTGAGCAAACAAAAGCTTTAGTTTTATTCTCTGGTAGAGGGTTTGAGCACTTCATTAGTGATTCCTAGGGATAACTGGGAAACTACTCCAGAGACATATGAACTTGTAGGAATGCAAGCAGGAAGATGTGCATACCTGATGTCTTTGCACATGAATCCTCCTAATATCAACTTTGACCAGCTACAGTCCATGAGAGCTCATGGCCCCAAATGACCAATTACCACACCAATGATCCACTACTAGGATCCTTAGTATATGTAGTCTGAAGGATCTGCTTTGAGAATTTGGGAGAAATGCAAAGCAAAAGGAACATGTCAGTAGCTGTCCAGTAAACTGCAACAGGGTAACTGTCATGGGAGTAGGCAATTACCTCCACAGATTACTGGCTATGCTACTTGGATCTTTATTTTTCCCCTCTCAACTCCAGATTCTACTTAAATGGACAAGAACAAATGGGCACTGTGAGAAAAGGGGTTTAATAGCTTTGAGGAGAAAAGTACCCAAAATAAATCGATTAAGAAGGCCTTTCAGGGTTTGATTTTCTACCTAAAATCTTGTTAAAGGCAAACATATACTACACATTTGGAAAAGCACCTGGTGTTCATACTGAAAGATTGACTTTGTCTCTACAGAAAACCAGATAAATGACTGACATTCTGTGGCCTTGAAATTCTTCTAGTTACAGCAAGTAAAACACATGATCCAAATTTTCCTAAAGGGATACAGTAAATCAGGTCTATATTATGTGATCGAAGAGACAACTCTGAATAGGTAATAAATTGACACATGTACAGCAAACGCTGTAAGCTGTGAAAGGTACCGTCCTCAAATTCAGTTGGCCGTTATCAGGAATTGCCCTTTTCTTCAATGTACAGCAATCTCGGAGATAGTATATTTAGTTAGGGTAGGTGTGGGGGGCACAGCTCCCCACATCAAAGCAAAGCCCACCACTTGATTAGTGTTTTAAAAAGTTTATTTTTACGACCATGTGATCCCCCCCAGAGGAAAAAATTAGAGGACGTGGCCATTTGCAGTTTACAGCATTCGCTGTATTTGTTATTTATAAAAAAAAAAAATCAAATTTATTAAGCGCTTTCATCTCAGTAGAATAGAGAGACTTCATCAGAATTCTGTGTCTTTCTACAGCTTTGGTGTTTGAGTAACTTGTTTTCGTATTACTGACTTCCTGGTCTGGTTGGTTTGGACTCGCCTATAGGAGACTTGCCAGATGGATGCATTAGAAGGTTCCTGAATGGGAAGTGGAGGCAAATGCAGAGGGAAACAAACTTGTCGGTGACAAAATTGGATTACCAGTGTGACTTGGCCTGTCTGCAAGGCTTCCTTCAAGAACTTTGAAATGAGGGAAAATCAAGGAAAATATATAGAAGCCCTGGCAGCCATTCCTGAACTACAGTATCCCTGGGATTCTGTCCCTGTGGAGGTATGAGGGATAAAAGCTGCTGGACTTGCTACTCTTCGAAGAAGCATTCAGCTTGTAGCAAGGCTTGCCCCAGTGGTGAAAAGATTTCTTGCCACTGAAAGACATTATCAACTCATCTGACAATCAGGTAAAAACTGAACAAGTCAGACCAGAAATGTGCACTGCTATTAGAAAGCAATGAGAAAATACAACAAACTCAAATCTTCACGGACTAATGCATTCCTTTCTGCTCTGATATGCCATTTTGTTAGAGTGGGTGACTGCACCTTAAAGGCAACAGCCCTGATGAGCCCATAATGTCAGAAAAAACAAATACACCTCCAGGATATTTATGTACACACTGACCTCTCTCCTTGAATATGTCCCTTGGACTGTCTGCTCTAAAACAATGCTCCCCAACAAGGACAGGTGCATCTATGAGGGCCATCACTAGCAGGGAAGGAGGGAAGTGGAGAAGGTGCTGCTCAAAGCCAATCTATGGTAAAGAAGGCAGCAGGTCTAGTAGGCAACACCACTGACTATTGGGAAGTGAAGTGGAATGTGTTTCTATACATACACGTATTGGCAAAAGCCATGTCTACAAAATGAACCCAAAGCACACAAGAATAAATGACACTTCAGTTGGAAAAAAGGATCTCACCCAAATATAAAAGAAATCTGTTGAAATATCCTCAAAACATAACCTACTGCCATCAAATGTACTTGATCTCTCCATGGCAGTAGAGAAATGTGAAGACACAAGAGAGGGGAGCATTACAGGATACAGAAGGGTTAGTAGTCTCAGAGAGTTGTGTGGTCTGAGCTATCCTAACGTTAAGGAAAGCAGTTCTGTTTCGTTACCCAAAGCTCAATGATCTCAGATTTCAATATCAACATTTCTATTATTCTTTTATATTCTCCTATTGAGCCCTTCCTAATCAACCATCCAAACTGTCTCACTCCACAGCAACCAGTTTATTTCCCCATACTGGCTGGTGACAGCCATATTCAATAGTGATTACAGCAAACTGGAAGTAGAGTGGTCATCCTTGCAGCTCACGAACTACTATTTTTTTCCCTGTCCTACCCTCATTTTTTTTGCTGAGGAGCATGTGCAAATCATACAACGTCTCCCACACTGTGCAGACCTGCCTTTTCCCTTCCACATCAAGTCCCAGCCTAATGAACACTGCATTAGTGGTTTGATATATAACCAAGTAAAAGGTCTGCAAGATACGTACAGTACACATTGCACAGGTTCACTATTAGTGCGAAAAAATACAGAAATATTAAATCATAATGAAGTGACTTGTGGGAAGGCGAGACTGTACATATTATAAATGTAAAGAATCTGCTGGAAGGGGTTTATGTTAAATCGAACACTTAAAGCAAATGATTTATCAAACCCATGTAAGTGAAAGCTTACAATCTCAAACGCTTAGAACAGCGATATTTTTTCCAATGGAGATCGCACTACAGTCACAAAAACAGCAAAGTAACAGAAGCGGCCAAGCAATTTTTCCCAGGGAAAGAATTCACTTTTATGTCTTTCACTATTTTGCCTTTTTGTGCTTTCAAGTTCAATTAAGACGCATTCAGAAGAATGAGTCTTCGATCATTTAGTAGGAACCCGCTGGAAGTACAGGAATCTGATAAAGCCCCGACCATGGTCCAGATGACCCATGCTCGAGTACTCATGCAGGAGCTAGAGGAGTTGGCCAGTGAGCAAACAAAAGCTTTAGTTTTATTCTCTGGTAGAGGGTTTGAGCACTTCATTAGTGATTCCTAGGGATAACTGGGAAACTACTCCAGAGACATATGAACTTGTAGGAATGCAAGCAGGAAGATGTGCATACCTGATGTCTTTGCACATGAATCCTCCTAATATCAACTTTGACCAGCTACAGTCCATGAGAGCTCATGGCCCCAAATGACCAATTACCACACCAATGATCCACTACTAGGATCCTTAGTATATGTAGTCTGAAGGATCTGCTTTGAGAATTTGGGAGAAATGCAAAGCAAAAGGAACATGTCAGGGGCTGACCAGTAAACTGCAACAGGGTAACTGTCATGGGAGTAGGCAATTACCTCCACAGATTACTGGCTATGCTACTTGGATCTTTATTTTTCCCCTCTCAACTCCAGATTCTACGAAATGGACAAGAACAAATGGGCACTGTGAGAAAAGGGGTTTAATAGCTTTGAGGAGAAAAGTACCCAAAATAAATCGATTAAGAAGGCCTTTCAGGGTTTGATTTTCTACCTAAAATCTTGTTAAAGGCAAACATATACTACACATTTGGAAAAGCACCTGGTGTTCATACTGAAAGATTGACTTTGTCTCTACAGAAAACCAGATAAATGACTGACATTCTGTGGCCTTGAAATTCTTCTAGTTACAGCAAGTAAAACACATGATCCAAATTTTCCTAAAGGGATACAGTAAATCAGGTCTATATTATGTGATCGAAGAGACAACTCTGAATAGGTAATAAATTGACACATGTACAGCAAACGCTGTAAGCTGTGAAAGGTACCGTCCTCAAATTCAGTTGGCCGTTATCAGGAATTGCCCTTTTCTTCAATGTACAGCAATCTCGGAGATAGTATATTTAGTTAGGGTAGGTGTGGGGGGCACAGCTCCCCACATCGGGGGGGGGGGGGCAAAGCCCACCACTTGATTAGTGTTTTAAAAAGTTTATTTTTACGACCATGTGATCCCCCCCAGAGGAAAAAATTAGAGGACGTGGCCATTTGCAGTTTACAGCATTCGCTGTATTTGTGTCGATTATTGTGTGCTCGAAGAGGAGATTCTTCAATCACATAATATAGACCTCAGTAAATCCTTCCAATTAAGTTGTAGCCCCAAACAGGTCAGTTTTTAGCAGAGGAAGAGGGTAATCTGAAACGGGTTTTATGTGAACTGCTCACTAATCTAAGAGAGTGATGTAAAAAGGTGCGTGAATTTCTTTTCCATAAATTCCACATATGCTAGCTGAATGTAGTGATCAAAAGAGCAGACTAGTAATAGCACAAGACTAGAGATGCAAATTTTGAGCCTCACATTGCTGCTGGAAGACAACGGACAACTTTTACACACATGCAAACACATTAAAACAAATACCGGCCTTTAGTTTAGAACTGCTTTGTGCGCCACACCAGACAACTGGGTAATGACAAAAAAAAAATGAAAAGTTCACTATACATAATCATTACCTTACACAGCTACTACCTAATTTGAAATGCCATTCTTAAAGAAAGCTACAATGATTCAGACTCCAGCCGCAGACTACCAGTGCATGCTAATACTTACCCACCACTGCACACTTGTACGTCATTAATGAAGCCAGTGCTTTCACCTCATCAGTAGAAACCTCCATACTGTAACGGATTCCTTTTGGGGGGAAATAATAAAAAAAAAAAAAACAAGTGATTAGCAAGAAAACAAAGTATGGGGGCGGTAATGTAGTATGGCATTATTTTATCTTAAAAATAGAAAACAAAACACACGTGTGTGCTTCTCACCTACAAACAGTACATTTGAACATGATCATTGCTCAATGAATATAAATCTGAGAACATCAGG
>NC_056748.1:769936274-770026274 GCF_019279795.1 Protopterus annectens
TGCTAATGAAGAACTTTGCTTGACATAGATGGGTAGCTTGTTCCAGAGTATTTCTTTAGGTGTAGCATGTCCAATAGCTCTGGGTTTGACACAGCTTTATGTTACGCAGTGATCACCTCAGCATAGGCGATATGCTACAGAGTGAAGCTGGAGTTTTTTGAAGCGGTCAGTGTAGGGCATTTGTTTGAGGCCAGTAATCCTCATATATATTATTTCGGTACAGCAGCCTATGTACAGCCGCATACACTGTTATATAGGGTCTCTGAACAATTCAGCATATGTTGTTGTGAACTCTGGGTTGGGAGGGACATTGAATTTTGGTAAACTATGGCGTAATAGGTGTAGTTTGCTTTGGAATAGCTCTTAACTGTTACAAGGTTTGCTGGAGATACAGAATTTATTTTACTTCGACGAGGACGACAGCTTTGTGGTCCAACCTCACCAGTTAGTACGTGACATGGGGGTGGGGTGCAATACTCTCCCATATTGGAGAGTTCCAGGTACAGCACGTTTGGTCAAGGTATCTGTGTTAATAAAGACCAGGAATTGTTGTGCCTGTAAGTATGAGGCAGAGAAGTTCCTATTTTACAGAGGGGAGGTCAAAGTCGATCGTGAACAGGGCATTTGGTTTAATGGCAAATATATCCAGGTCGTCTTGGTATAAGCTATGGGATTCTAGGGACAGAGTGTGACCTATGCATCGCTAGGATATGGTATGGCACTTTATCTATGGTGATTTGCACATGGATAAATTCCAAGGCACTGTCCTGCTTAACCAACATATGGTTATGCTTGTTGCTAATATAGATTGAGACTCCTCCATTTTTGTCCCAGTCTATGTACCCGATGGTCTAAAATGAGTTAAAGGCAGTGAAGCCTTGCACTGCCAAAATACTTTCTTTGTATTTAAACTATGTCTTGGTAAAGGCAGATACGTCTACATTATATAGAGCGAGATGTTGTAGGGTATGGAGTTTCTAGTTTAAGCTTCTAGCATCAAAAACTAACACTTTCAGGTTTTATTTGCCATCTCAGTAGGTTTGTCAGTTTGACACTGCCTAAACAAAGGCTCCAAGGGGTGGATAAAGTTTTAGCCAGTACTGGAAACCCTAGGGGAAGGCAGGTGTATACCATTCTTTGCAAAGCAACATGGTCTCTTAACCATATCCTCCCATGCTGACAATATTGAATCCCCCTGGAAAGACATCAGAAATCAAGCTAATTATTGAAGTCAATCATCTTTTGTCGACACTGTGGCATCATCCTTAGTGAATGTAGAATGCTGCTCAATACAAGGCATACATCTGCCCAAGACACATTCATAGAGATCAACAATGTCGCACTTCATATAGCCCAGTGAAGTATGTCTCAGGTCATTAACTCCCACATGAACCATGACAGAACCTTACTGGCACCTGTGGTGTAGTGACTTGACTGCATGTGTAATTTGGTAGATCCTGAATCCAGATATGCAATGAACTGTTATGCTCTCTTTGCTCAATCTGGTGAGTGGGACATGTGGAACAATGGAGTTCTCTATGACAAGAGTCCTGTGTAATGTGTTGGCTTGCTTTATGGGCTTAGCTCGTGAGACTCCACTGGGTATACGTGTATTTTGTTTTTTTTTTTTGTTTTTTTGGCGAGTGCTTTACAGATTACCAAGAATAAGCATTATCTTTTATAGACTTGGGCAGTCTTAGAGGTTTGGGAAGATTGCTTTTCAGTGCCATACGTTGGTCTGTGTGTGTGGTGAATGTAGTGCGTGTTAGTAATGACCTTCTTTGTATGCAAGATTTTTGCCACCAGTGTGCATCTCTCGCATACCGTTTTTTTTTTTTAAGGATTAAATGGTGTCTGTGAAGATGGGACAATTGCTGAATTGTCTCAGGATGCCCATATCTACCAAGTCGGCTATGGAGACATTTGGAAAAGTACAGTTGTGTACACTTACCATAAATGTAGATGTTAAGAGTATATTCACTGTTGCAGTCATTACATTTGGGTAATCTGCTGGCAGGTTGCCCTCAGTCAGCCTGAATTCCAAAGTCTTGGGCCCTGCGTCGGTTGCTGTCTCCTCTTCCATGACATCAGGGGTATAAAACATTCAGCTGACGTCACTTTTTAGTTTTTCTTGCCCTCAAAAAGGTAGCGCAAATATATATATATATATATATATATATATATATATATATATATATATATATATATTATATATTATATTACACACACACACTATAAACTTTACCTTCATCTACAAGCAAATACATCACATAGGTTGTAGATGATAGAGAAGGAAAGAAACTCCAGAATGACAGGGGGATGGCATGAGGGTAACCTGGACTGCAACAGTGAATACCCTCAAACATCTACATTTATGGCAAGTGTACACAACTGTACTATGTTCTTAGTGTTTCATTGCTGCAGTAATTACATTTGGGTAGAATCCCAAAGCTATGGTTGGGAGGCTGGAGCTAAAAGCATTAGGAGCGGCTATAAAGTCCTGCAGAACTGCAGTGGCAAAGCCTGCCCTGAATTTAGAGTAGAGAGGCAAATAACGCTTTGTAAAGGTGTGAACATAACTCCAAGTAGCAGCCTCTCTTTGGTTGGTACTCCCCTGAGAAAGGCTGCCGAAGTAGCTGCAGCTCTGGTGGAATGAGACCTAATGCCCTTGGGCACAGGTTTGCCATGGTGTAAGTAGCAGAAACGGATGCAGTGTCTTATCCACTTTGAAGTCTGCTTTGAAATAGCCTTGCCTTCTGATCCTGCAGCATATGTCACTAGTAATTGCTCAGTTTTTCTGAGAGCTTTAGTCCTGCTCAAGTAGAATCTTAGCTGTCTGTGTACGTCCAAGGAATGCAGAATTCTCTTCCCCTTGTTCTGCGGATTTGGATAAAAGGTTGGCAGATGAATTGTTTGGTTAAGAGCCACACTGGAAAACCACCTTAGGCATAAAAGTAGGATTTGTCCTCAGAGACATCCTGTCTGGGTAAAATATGATTAAAGGCTCTACAGCCATGAGGGCCTGTAGCTCTGAAACTTCTTGCTGAAGTAATTGCTAGTAGCGGAGCCATTTTCCATAAGAACTTTACATCAGCGGTAGCAGCTGGTTCAAATGGAGGCAGGGTGAGCTTTTCCAACACATAATTGAGGTCCCTTGCAGGTAATGGTGATCTTCTAGGAGGCCTTAAATTTTTGGCTCTTCTAAGATACTGCTTTAGTAAAGGATGAGAAAAGATTGGTGGCTCTGTATTCTAATGAGCCGAAATGGCAGTGGCATGGATTTTAATTGATGAGAAAGATAGGCCTTTGTCAAGCATCTCAGTTAAGTATTGCAATATCCGAGGAATATTTGGTTCTGCTGTACCAGTTCCTTGTGCTTGATTCCAAGCACAGAATCTCTTCCATTTGTCAGCATAATATTTTCTAATACTAGGCCTTCTGGCTTCCAAAAGGACATCCATCACAGCTTTACTGAGAGGTGTTGTTTGTATGACTACATGATCAGCCATGCTGCCAGGTTCAGTCTGTAGTTGGATTGTGCAGGATCTGATTGTTTTGCTGGGACAGTAGTGGAGGTTTTTGAGGGAAGGTCCAATCTGGATAGAGAGACAAGTTCCTTAGGATTGGTTACCAGTACTGGCGGGGCCAGTCCGGGGCAATTTAGTATCATCTTTGGCTTCTCGTCTGACTTTTAGGAGGACCTTGGGGAGAAGAGGCAGAGGAGGAAAGGCATAAACTGAAAGGGCGTCCACTTTCCATGCTTGTCTGTGATAACTCCTTGTGCAGAATCTTTTCAACTGATAATTTTGAGGAGAGGCAAATAGATCTATGTCTGGGCTCCCCCATTTCTCTGTTATGCTGAAGACTTGTGGATTTAGTTTCCACTCATGAGGATCCATAAGGTTTCTGCTTAAATTGTCTGCCAGAGTATTTTGGTTTTCCTGGCAGGAATTGAGCTTGAAGATGTATTTGGTAGGTCAAAGCTGTGTCCCACAGTGCCATAGCTAATCCGCAAATGGGGTATGAGTGTGTGCCCCCTTGCTTGCTTATATACCACATGACTGTGGTGTTGTCAGTCATTATCAGTAGTTGTCCTAGATGAAGTAAGTCGTTGAAGGCTGTTGGGGCATTTTGAACGGGTCAATACTATATCCTCAAACGCTTAAAAAAGCGAACGCTGATTACTTATTTTCGCAAAACTGCAAAATATCGAAGCAGCAGAAACTTGATTGTTTTCCTAGGGAAAGAATTCGGTTGTCCGTTTCTGTTGCTTCGGTATTTTCAGTGTTATGGTGGAAAGTTACCAGTCGGATTCAGGTAAGTGTGCGATTGTGTGGATGTGAGTGTTAGGGTGATTTAGGTGAGTTAGGGTTAGGGCTCGGGTTAGGTGTGTGTGCGATTGAGTGGACATGAGGGTTAGGGCAGATTTAAGTGAGTTAGGGTTAGGGAGCGGGTGCGTGTGCGATAGTGACGGACCTTAGGGTTAGGGTTTGGGTTAAGGTAAGTGGGTAGTTAGTGGTGTGTGCATAGTTTAGTGTAGGGTTAGGTATCAGATTTTAGGTGTGTGTGTGGACTTCTGTTGGTTTGGTGTGCTTGTGTTGTGTGTGTGTTTCAGCGATTGTTTTTCCCGGGGGGGGGGGGGGTCGCTGATCTGACAGTTCGAGATTGTAAGCTTTCGCTTAAATTAGGTCGATCAATCAGCGTTCGCTTTAAGCGTTCGATGATATAATATAGACCCTTTTGAACAGCTAGCATCTCTTTCTGGTTGATATGTAGATGCATTTGTTTTGGTGTCCTTATGCCCCGAATGCATCTTCCTGCCACGTGGGCCCCCCAGGCATAATCTGATGCGTCTGTTAAGGTTTGGCTGGCAGGGGGTAGAGTGAAGGGCCGTCCCATGGTTTTGGCGACATGCCTTTGCCCACCACAGAAACTCCTGTTGCAGGCAGGGAATGAGAGGAATCATTGTTTCCAGACTGTGAGAATGGCGACTCAATAAACTTTTTAGGTACCATTGAAGTTTCCTCATATGCAGTCTTGCATATGGAATCAGTAGGATGCAGGATGCCATGAAGCCCAGAGCCTGCAGAATTTGTCTTGCACATGACTGGGTTTTTGTTGCCATCAGTTTGAAGTAAGTAGTCAGTTGCCTTTGCTTGTCTGGCGTGAGGTAAGCCATCTGGGCAGTTGTATTCAAGCTTGCACCCAGGAATGTTATCTTTTGAGAGGGTACTGGTTGTGATTTCTTTTCGTATATTGTGTACCCTAGGCATGTTAGAAGCCTTTTCACAAATGCCAGGTGTCGAAGAAGAGTGTCCTTGTTCTCTGCTTGAATGAGACAGTCGTCCAAGTAAGGATATATTTGTATACTTCTTTGTCTGCAAAATGCAATTACTGGTGCCAGGCACTTTGTAAAGACCCTGGGCGCAGTAGATAAGCCAAAGGGCAGTGCAGAGAATTGGTAATGCATTAAGCCAGCCTTGAATCTGAGGTATCTTCCGCATGTCTTATTGGGACATGCAGGTATGCCTCTTAGGTCTAAAGTCACCAGCCAAGCATTCTTGTCCAGCATGGACAGAAGTTGCTGCAAAGTCAGCATTTTGAATTTTGGAATGTCCAGGTATGTGTTCAAAAATCGATAAATCCAGCATTGGCCACCAGGCCTTGTCCTTTCTGGGTACCAAGAACAGTGGAGTAAAAACCTTGTCCTTTTTCCTGTTCTGGTACTGGCTGAATGGCCCCCATATCCATGAGGGATGCAACCTGTTTCTGTGCCTCTGCCCATTGATTTTTTGGCAGGTTAGGTCAACCATTTGCCACTGGCAGAGTGTGGAAATGGAATCTGTATCCCTGTGATACGATGTTTAGTACCCACTTGTCCTGGGTTATTAACTGCAAATTTTGAGCAAAAAGTGCAAATTTTCCCCCTATGGGTGCTGCCAAAAGACAAGTGCTTGGTGTAGGCAGAGGGAAATCATTGGGATTGTTTTCTGTAGGTTTGCACTTTCTCCTCCAGATTTGCAGGTAGAAGCGCCCCAATGCTTTGACCTGTATGAATCTTGTGCCTGGTATCTGGAACCCTTAGGGCATCTGGATTTGCCCCTTTGAGCTCTGACAGACACAGGAAAGGACCAATTTTTTAGGCCAGTGCCTAGTGAATCTTGGTGGCTGCACTTGTAAGAAGTCTTAACAGTTTGCATAGACTTCGCTTTGTCATCCATTTTCTTTAAACCTCTTCTGCCTTAATACCAAACACAGAATCATGCTGTAAAGGTGCATCTAGCAATTTAGCTTTAACATGATCCGGCAAATTTGGTTCCTTTAACCAGGCATGCCTCGCAATCACAGATCCAGTAACTGCGGCCCTGCAGGAGGCCTCTAAGAATAAAAACCACATTGCAAAGTATGCTTTCCAACTTGTTCAGCTGCATGCAATAATTCCTTCTATTCTTTATTTTCTACACATTCTGAAAATCAACATTTTCTGTTTCAGCAATCCCAGAACATGTTATTGGTACTTAAGCATATGAAATTGACGGTTTAAGGCCCTGATTGCAGATGTATAAACCTTTTTTCCTTATCTGTCCAGTGCCCTTGAATCTCTGTCAGAGGGGGTAGGATTTTTTGCTGTCGAGGCCTTAACTCCCTTTGGACCCTGTGAAATAGTTTCAGGATCAGCAGCAGGGTTTCCTAAATAAAAATTTATGTGAGTCAGGGACCCTGTAATATCTGCCAGGTTTACTGGGAGCCGGAGGTAAGGAGTCAGGGGTCAAGCTTGACTCCGAAAACACATCATCATCCACAATGTCTATAACATGGGGAATGGCTAAAGGCCTGTGCTGAGGGGGGAGAAGGAAATCCCCGAGCCTCTTTTTTGATTCTGAAAAGTCTTGACTCTCCCAGTGAAGATGCTCCCTCAAAGTATGCAAGGTTTCTCCAAATGAATAATCCTCAGGAGGAGATGCAGATGGTATAGACTCCTCAGCATCAGAATCCTCGTAGGGAGGTATAGATAAATCCTGATCAGAAGAGGAATCAGTGTCTTGCCTAGGCCTCTTATCTGGAGGCGGATGGGTACCCCTGATCAAGGTAATAAGGTCTTCAGCCATTTTGATAATCTGTTTTTTAGGCATAGAGGCCTGTGCACGTGGCTCATGCATCGGTTTTTAAATTTTAGAAGTTGCTTTTGTCTTTGGTTTTGCAGCTGTCGGTGTGATATACAAATGTTAAGGTCTGAATACACCTTCAGAAGCCGGTGCCTGCTCAGCAGCTCAGGACCCATCCGAGGGAGATACATCCATCGGTCCAATATCTTGAGTATCTTGTGGCATGCCAGACTCCCCATGGGTGTCAGTAGAGGCCTGTAGCGGGTATCAGGGGCTGCGAAAGCGCCTCACTGAGTATCGGCGACTGGCTTAGGAGAAGCTTCATCATCTGTTTTGGATCTCGACTGCCTCTGTCCTTTTCTTTGCGCTTTTTTATGTACTCCAGTAGTCAGATTGCTATCAGACGACATTTCTGGGTAGTTAAATCAGTTTCCAAAATACTTTGATGCAAAAATATACAGACGCTTAATAGTGCGTTGGTTAAATTTAGCACAAAACCGACAGCCAGGCATGTTGTGATCAGGGCCTAGGCAAGGAATACAGTATAAATGGAAATCCTTAGGAGGTATTTGCTTCCCACAAGTAATACAATTATTAACTTTTTCTGACATCGGTAAAAAGCAAGAAAAAAAAAAAGTTTCCCCAATGGGGTACTTAGCTTTAGTGAAGACTTCAGTTCTGAAACTCAAACTCTAATATTTCAGTAGTCGGCCGACCGACACTTGTGAAATGCTTCTGCTTCAGGCACCACGCGGCAAGAAAGACTAAAGTAAATGGCGTCGGCTGCATGTTTTATACTCCTGACGTCATGGAAGAGGAGACAGCAACCGACACAGGACCCAAGACTTTGGAATTCAGGCTGACTGAGCACAACCTGCCAGCAGATTACCCAAATATAAGAAGGACTGCAACAGTGAAACACGAAGAACATCTGCATAATCATGTTGTCTGGACCTGTATTTGGGTGTGCTACTGTAGGCAGGGCTGGGTTATACAGAGGTCTCCTTGGGTGGTGTCTGGTGTTTGGCACTACACTAGTGTGCTAAGAGTTGATAGTAAGGTGCAAACTAGCTGCACCAAGCTTCTCTCCACTAAATGGCTTTGTTTTAGCCACAAAAAGTTACAGGTTTCAGTTCTAAGAGAAGTTTAAATAATGTTTAATTTTCTGGGTGTTTGTGCCTGCATAGGATACTACCAGCCTCTTGATGTAATGACACCATGATTGCTTGCAAGTGTAATATTACAAAAAAACTTACCTTGACAAGGCAATTTCAAGTATAAAGGGACCTTTAGAAGGATTTTAAAGGCAATATCAACAAGTAAAGCAGTAGCACTTTAAACAGCTGAGTGTAAAACAAAATAAATCTCTCACCTATTATGGATGGATTGGAATTAACTCAGGACACCCCTTCAGAATATGGCTAGTGTGACAAGCAGATGGGAGCTCTGGAAAAATGAGCAGGTGAGAATTTATAGTAAAGAAAGTTTACTCAAGTGGAATACTAATTTTCTAAGTGGGCACTCAGTATTATGGATCTATGGAAAATAATGAGTGGGAAATTAATTAAGTTACACAGACAATAGCAATGAAAGAGTGCAGTGAGGGACTTTGGCTTCTGCCCCTTATGGAAATCTGACTTTGAAAGATACAACCTTTTTAAAACCACAACAAAAAAAAAAAATGGGAAATTTTCAAACTGGGGTTCAAATCCTGTGCTAAGAATTTCAGAAACTATTATCTCAACACCTCAGTGAGGAGTGGGGCAGAGTCAAAGAACAAGGGGAAAAAAAAACAAACAGAAAGGCACTGTAATGTAACTTTAGTCGGGTATATACAGCTATAAAAGTACTGAAGCACAAATCCTGGAGCAGAATTCACAATACTGCCTCTACTGCAAAGCTACCACAGACCAAGGCAGTAGACCATGCATAAAGTTTACCAGTAATGTTGCAATAAATGACAAAATAAGGTTAAAATCTGGCAGCAGATCACATTTCACAGAAAGAAGCCACAAGACTGTCCAGACTGGGTTCAAAACACTACCTTTTACATGGAATTCTACTTATGGAAACAGAAATGCAGTATAGTGTATAATCACTGGTAAAATCTTGCAGTAATATACAATCTTCACACTACAAATGAAGTTAAAAGACTAAGGTCCCAGAACAAACAGATAAATGGACAAAATGCAGAGAAGTAGGATTCAGATTGATTGTTTAAAACCTTGTTTGCAACAACTCGCATACGTGTCTGCCAATTGTTAATACTCTATATAATTGAATTGCCTGAGGAGCTTTTTTTCTCTCCAGGTCTCTGCTTGGAAGATGCTATAGTTGATTATTAAATTTTAGTAACATAGTAGTAATCAATTGTTTTCTACTCCTGAAGAGCTTTTCTCCCCGGGTGTCTGCTGAAAATGAACCAAAAAGCTCAGCCAGACTAACCTGGTTAACAAATGTAAAATAAAAAAATAAATACTGTACTTTTCGTATGATCATTTGACTTGGGTTATGTTTAAGAAGCAGCTAATTAAATTCATTTTCTAATTATCTGCTTATTCCAATGCAGGCCACTGGGAAACAAAAGCCTAACATATTGCACAGCCACCACAGGATGTGCGCATGAGCAAGCACACACACACAATCTCTACGGTCCAGATGTTTGTAGAATGTACAGATTTTTGTCTTTCACTCTCATAAAACTTGTGGTTTTCTGGCAAATCTCAAGATTCAAGTCATTAAACAATTACATACTTGAAATTCAAATTTCGTATCCTTCAGAAAATGCATATTAATAAAAATGTCATTCTAGCAACTTTCTAAGTTTACAGGTGCAATATTTAAAATCTGTCCTATTTTTGGGCCCCTGTCCCCTCACTGTTTTGGACTTTTCCAGATTTCTTCTGCCAAGAGGTGCACACAACCTGCATACACACAAAGGAGCTTGTCAAACTATCTACAGCATTTCCTTAGAATGCAAGAAAAAATGTGCATCAACTGAAGAAAATCCACATACATGAAAGAATAATGTGCAGACTCTCTGCAAATGAGAAATGTGCTACAAAGTAAGAATGTGAAATGCAGCAACACTGTGCTGCCTGATTAACAAACGTAAAAAACAGTTCTCACTCAAGTTGCATACGTTTCAGAGAAAAATTATTTGCAATTGCGAAGGTCCCACATGAAATCATACTGCTTATCCATCATGTGTTCCAGACAAAACAGTCATGAATACAACTGAAACTACCAAGTTCCTTCATCACATCTACTAGTACTACTGTTGCTGCACCTGCTTAATTTCAAACAATCATTCCATGGAGGGTGAAACCAACAAATCACTTCTGAACTGCTTTCAGAAATAAACCATGAACCAAGCAACAAGTCTGTTTGAACTGTGACCAGTCTCCATGACATCAGCATACTGTGACTTGCCTTCTTTGGCGAAATAAACTTAATTGTGACTTTGACACTACAACAGAGCTCAAAACTTCATAACAATTGCGCAAAAACATCTAAAACTTTCAAAAGTTACAAGAACAGAGAACACACCACATAGCAACATAGAAAACTCAAAAAGATAAGCTGCCTGAATCACGTCAAGAAAGCTGCACAGCAATGTCATACATTTCAAAAGTGTATCTTGCTGAAATTCAAACAAAAACAGTTATTCAAAACAAGTGCTTCAAATATGGGAGAAAACAAAAGCCTTACAATGGAGACAGTTTTGGTCATAAATCTGAGACCCCAGGTAGAAGTTGCTAGACGCCTTGTAGCCCTAAGGTAAAAGAATCACAATGAGAATGTTCAAAAACATAATGGAAATGTAAGTAAACTGGAATAAAAGCTGAAATACCTGATAATGTACCTTTGCTGATGAATAAGCCTTGCAGGAAATAAAGTCAGTTACAATACAATCTTTTAAGGAAAAAAACACCTGTGCTAGATAAGTTAAATACAAGCAGCATGCTTCTGGGATTCTATAAAGTTGGAGAAAACCTGCATTGTATGAAGATTACTGCTTAAAAATCACATGTTCTTTGCTATAAATCAGAGTCAAGTTTGAAATGAAGAACCCTCTCCTAAGTCGGGGGCTGCTGTATACAGGAAGAAAGTGAAAGACTTTCTTTATAAACAAGAATCACAGTTGTACTGGGAAAAGTGATATTGCAGTTCTAAGTAAACGTAAAGTAGCACTAGATGTTTGAATAATCACTGCTGCAGTAACTTAAGCAAACTGGGTAGAATACCATAACTTATACTAACTGGGAGGAAGAAGGATGAGTGTCCAGGAGCTCTGAAGAATGGTTCTAACAAAGCTTGCTCTAGACATGGGAGAAGGAATCTAGACATGGGAGAAGGAATCTAGTTTGTAGTGTTTTTAAAGGTACCAAGAATTATCTAGTGGTGGTGTTATAGTTGGTGGCTTTGCAGCTGCCCGCCCCTACTGTAAATTTGATCTGGGACACCCCTCCCAGTCTAGTGCTCACTCTACTTAATACAGAGAGAACTTCTCTACTTAATACAGAGAGAACATCTGAGAAGGCCAACCCACTTACTTATCCTTGAATTATCTTCTGCTCCTCCTTCCTCTCTCCTTGCATTTTACTAACAAAAACAAATTCGCACTTTATTCACCTGCTTTTACTGTATTTGTGTTTCTTCCTACTTTATTTTGCTTTTGCCTCTTCTTAAAAAGTACTAAATTGTATTTATTCTGCTGCATTTACTACTGCTTGGTAGTAGCTTGATTAATTTGCAACTGTTATTCCAAGCCTTTTGGTTTAAGCACTTTGGTTTCATATCAGTTGTTTTACATTAAGAAAGTTCGTGGTCTGCACTATTGTGGCAGGACAGGTAGCTTACATCCTTCTAAGTTGGGAATTGCTGACTGAAGGCTCAGTGTCTGTTATTCTAAAAGTATATTAGTTCTGGTTTAAGCACTTGGGCTTCAGGCCAGTTATTTTACATTAAGAAGGTTTGTGGTCTGCACTCTTGTGGGAGGAGAAGCTAAATTTTGCCCTTCTGAGCTGAGAATTTCTGGTTAAAGGCTTATTGTGTCTGCTTATTTGAACTGTCTTTCTGAAATTGGTGTGCCTTGTTTGCTGTAGCATAGACTAGATTCAGGCCTGCTGAACCTAGCTTTGTTTGTATAACTTGATCACTAATCTAGGCTATCTTTTTTGGAGAAAGTTCCTCTGCACCCTAGTGGCAGGAGTGTGCAGTTAGAACTTGTCTGATTGATGACTGCTGGAACAGGGATCAGTTTTGACCTTTTTTACAGGTTAACTGGGTAATTTGTTTAAAAATCGGCTCGTTTTCTATTGTTATATAAAAATTGCACTTTATTCACCTGCTTTTACTGTATTTGTGCTTCTTCCTACTTTATTTTGCTTTTGCTGCCTGTTCTTAAAAGTACTTAATTGCATTTATTCTGCTGCATTTATTACTGCTCGTCAGTAGCCTGATTGAACTGTAACTGTTATTTTGGTAGCTTATATCCTTCCAAGTTGGGAGTTGATAATTGAAGGCTTACTGTCTGTTATTCTAAAAGTGTATTAGTTCTGGTTTAAGCACTTGGGCTTCGAGCCAGTTGTAAGAAGGTGTGGTCTGCACTCTTGTGGGAGGAGAGGGTAGATTCGGCCCTTCTGTGCTGGGAGTTGGTTAAAGGCTTATTGTGCCTGCTCATTTGAACGGTTTCATTCTGAAATTGGTACGCCTTATTTGCTGTAGCATAGACTAAATTCAGACCTGCTGAATCTAGCTTTGTTTGTATGGCTTTACCACTAATCCAGGCCATCTTTTTTTGGAGAAGGTTCTCCTGCTCCCTAGTGGCAGGAGTGTGCAGTTAGAACTTGTTTGATCAAAGACTGCTGGAACAGGGCTCAGTTTTTAGCGTTTTATTGGTTAATTTGTTTAAATCAGTTTGCTCATTTGCTACTGTTATATTAAAAAGGAAAAAAAACTTCATGCATCACCACTTAGCTAGGGTTAAACTATTCCTGGCACCATAAAGTCTTCTTTTCAAATTTTCCCTTAGAAGTAGCCAGTTTTTCAGTTTTAACACTCAAATCTGTTTGAGCTCAGCACTTGTTCAGAACTCATCATAAGCACTAAAGCTACAAATGACTACAGCACTCAACTTTCCTCACTTGTCTGGAAGAAAACCGTTTTTAGTACTTAATAAATGAGCACTTATAAAGGCATGTCTAAGGGTCAGCTCCCGGTGTTTTCTCCTGTCTACCTGATGAATCTGGGCATCTTGGGGCAATGTAACAATTGCCTCATGTACACAGACAACCCTCTACTCCTACCACCCAACACTACAACCTGTGAGAGATGCACTTATATAGCCAAACTGGAAGCAAAGCTCTCTTCACCAAAGACTGGACTAGACAGTCAACAGGAGAAGGTAAACACTTGCACCACACCACACTCAGTCCCTCAAAACCTACACCACCAAAAAAAAAAGTTATTTTGGACAAGTTATTTTCAGAATTCAAAAGGTTGGGATTTGAAACCATACATCAGTAGGGTCTATATAAGTTTCAAAACTTCGAACCTCAATTGTTCGACAAGACATGAGCAAAGTTTGAAATGTGGAACATATAATAAAAAATTAAAAACTTACCTCAATGCTCTGAGCAGGGGGGGCAAGCCCACCTGCACCTATGTGGGGGGCTGCGACCCCCACACCCCCTACTTAAAATATACCAACTCCGAAATCACACTTCAGTGCAGAAAAGGGAAATGCCCCCATTCTGTGTCATACGGAGCCATTGCTTTTTACCTTCGAACTTTTTCGATCACATGGTGTTGACCATATGACATATGAACTTTAAACATGTTTGAATAATTAATTAATAGGGACCCCATCTGTATGCACATGTTGAAAATGGATCTATAACTACGTGTAACATTATGTGCAATCGTAGAAACCATCCCCATTAGTGAAGAACGGATGAAAAGCTTTACCTAATGATCTCTATTTATACAGTTGTAGAAAGCAATGTCTACTCTGCCAAAGAGAAGAATAACAGACGGAGATCCCAGTATGACGGTCCTCCTGTAGTCATTACTTAAGTAAGCAACATGAACTGTAGGCACCTGGTAAATGCAAACAGTGTTGAAAACTGGTGCCTGTATATTGCACCTGGCATACAACTCCAAGTTAAAATATAGACACCTGAGGAACTATGGGAGAAATTATAAATATTAATGCCCAACAAAGGAAAGTCATGGAAAAAATCCTTAATTTACCACATGCTCAAAAAGAAAAGTACTACTAACAGATGCCAGAAGCTTAGTGAAATATGAATACAGACATCAGTATCAAGTATCTAACATACACACAGAAGCCTGAAAAAATAACGCTATTTCAAAAGCAAACAATTGGAAGTACAATAACCAGTGTCTCTTCCTAGGTCTTTACATCAGACTGTCAACAAGCTGTACTTTTGGCAAGACCAGCTGTCCCCCCTACTCCCAGTATCCATAGGGGTCCCCCAAGGGTCTATCCTAGGCCCAATGCTCTTCTCACTATTTACCAACCAAATCTCCTCTTCCTCACTCACTGCTTCTGTAGTACAATATGCGTCTTGTCTGTGTCGCCCCTACCTTAAAAGAGCTACAAGAGGGGGTTGGGAGGGTGGCTTAATGGCTAAGGTGTTGCCTTACAACCACAAGGTGCAGGGTTCGAGTCTCAAGGGATAATTGGCTAGGCTTAAAATGGCTCTCAAGGGCAGTTAGCCTAGTACTAAACTATGAACAAACCTTGACCCAAAATAACTTCACTCTAGCTGAAACCTGGTTCACCAACATCAAAAGGATTCTTAATCCCAAAAAAACAAAACTACTGTTTAGCCCCAGTCAATCCCCTCCTCTTAACAACGATTTCACCATTAACTCTAAGGATAACATCCAAATCACTCCCATTACTCTCACAAAACTATTAGGTGTTGAAATAGACAACCTAAAATTTGATATCCATATAGCCCAAACCATCAAGAAGGTAAATAAAAAACTAAGACTCCTCTACTGGAATAAATATATGACCAAGCAACCATTGCTACGACTCATCTCCTGGCCATCCTGCTCTACGCCTCCCCTGTCCTAACAAATCTATGCCAAACTGACTTAAGCAAAATAGATTGCCAAGCCTCATACAGGGCTCACCACTGTCTTGCCCTGAAGCAACTCAACTGGCTTTAGCTGCCTCATCTGCTTCTACTCAGCCAACTCTCAACAGCACACGTCTATCTTCCTGAAAACACCCCTGCTCTCCAGGGTCTAATTCAGCCCCACATTCACACAAGAACTTTTAAGATCCAGTAGCCAGAATCTCATACAGAGCATCAGACAGAAAAATGATGCTGGGAAATCTGTTTGCCTGCAACATTGCTAGGACTTGGAACTCCCTACCAAGCCAAATAACCTCCAATGTACCTACTAGTCAATTTACACATCTCCTGAAATCCCACTACCTAAACAACTGGCTGTGCCCATGCTACTCCCCAGGTTAATTCCTGCCCCCAATCTGGCACAAATTAAATTAGGTTCCATAGCTTAATTTTGCCCAGAAAAGATTATATCCAAACATAATTACACTACAAAATATGTAACTCCTACCATCACCTTAGGCAAACTTCACTGTTCTCTCAGAAAATGTATATACAGCAGTCTATGATATGCTGACTAATTCATGCATTTTGTTCATTATTTATTACTTGACATCTATAACTATGTATCTTGCACATTACTATATTATGAGATTATTATAGCCGTTATTCAGATATTGAATATTTCTTGCATGCAAGTTTTTGAGAGCTTTTGATCATTCTGTATTATGACATGATTATAACCATTTAGGTATAGAATATTTCTTGAGTGTAAGGACTTTTCTTGGAGCTTTTCTCCCCGGGCCTCCACTGAAAATGGATCCATGTCCAGTCAGACTTTCCTGGTCAACAAATGTAAAATAAAAATAGTACTAGAGGCATTCAACTAAACATACATTAGTTACCATCAATAACATTTGTGGAAAATTTCAGGATGCCAGACACACACTGGTATCACATCATGTACATATATACTTCCAGCCTGAAGCCAGAACCAAAGGAGTAGTTGTTCATGAAGTACTGTCTGTTACTGATAAAGGATATTTGCAGTAAGTTTAACAATGCAATTGATCCCCAAATGAATCTGCAAGATAAATGTTCTGCCACATTACCAAGCACCTCTCTCTTAAAAGAGATGATGGATTTTCAGTTCTAAGACAGACAGTGGTGCTGACCAATAAGACAAAATGGATATGTCTCCTGTTGCCCTTGGTACCACTGAGAGAGGTACTATTTTTCAGATATGATAAACCTATACAAACTGAGGATGTAGACACAGGGTAGGATTCAGAGCAATTAACTATTCCATGGCAAACTGTTCTCAGTAACAATACAGACATTTAGGGTTTGATTCCTGAGAAAAACAGCAAGAATAAAATCAGTGAGGCTGAATGAAGCAGATATCTGGACCTACCTCCCAGGAACCAGTTGAAACATTGTTAACAAGATAGTTTTGAGAAAACAAAAAAGTGAAAAATCAATAATGCACTTCTACAGGAATAACCACAAAGTTGCACAAACAGCTTGTATACTATACACAGTACCACAACTATACTATCCTATATAGACAATGCCAGCTTTTACATGTTTAGGAAGTTTGCCAGAGGATTATCATATATGAAAAAAACTGATATTATGCCATTGATGTGTGCGCCTATAAAAATGTGCTAGTATCTCTCAAACGGGAAAACAAAGTTGACGTTCTTAACATGTAAGCATTTCATAAAGCACTTAAAGGAAATGTATGGTTACATTGGTAAAGAAAAACAAAACGCACACATTTATTATGCCACAAGATCTGAATAAGTTGTTAAAAGTCAATGAAATGAGTGAAGACTACTGCTATGGCAGCAAATCAAGAAAAAACAACAAATGTACTGATCTTCAGGACAAGAATATTCATTTTATTATGCATTTGTTTGCCGTGAAGTCTAACTAGACAAAAGTCCTTTTTCAGCAGAGGTCCGGGGAGAAATGCTCCAGATTAAACATATATATGGATACAAACATACAAGTGTTTACATATATATATAAATCAAGATCAACAGAAAGTACTAACATTAAAGGGATTAAAAAAACAGTATTATCTATTACCTACAGTTCAGAAAGTGCCCTCAATGATGCTACATTTTTAAGTTTTTATGAGCACTGGGTGCAAATTAAGGTTTACAGTGAATTAAGCTAAATGAAACAACAGCCAACGTGTGTAAATTAAAAATGCCATTAGGAAAGTACAGATGATTCCTTACACACCCATGTGAAATACCATCAGTAACAGATTTTCAAAGAGTTACACAGATGTATTTTACTGTTTGAATGACTGGATTCTCTGTGCTCATTAACTGGGATAGTGGGACTACTCTATTAACCATTTCAGCCACAATCTGAACACAAAGACAGTTGCCGTTACATAAATAATGTAAGAATGCAAAACAGTCAGGGTTATAAACCTGCTTATTTACACAGAAAAAGATATATAGCACGTTTACATATTGCAAATGACACTGCATATTTAAATATTTATGTTACCTTTCAATAGGCTCATTAGGAGCAGTTGTTACATAAAAGTAAACTGAAATAATGTGTGCACGTGTGTGTGTCTCAATGTTTCAAATGAACTGTAGCACTCACTTCTAAAAGGACTGCTACGTGGCTAAGTCAGGTTGCACTTCACTTTTACAGATAAGCATACGTACTTGCAATAGATAATAGCAGTGGATAAGGATTTTAATTCCATGAATATAGTGTAGTCCTGGTCTTATATTTCCAGTATGAGAGGGTTCAAAGTTGTTAGGACAATTTTGCTGAATAGCCTTTGACTTAAGATCAGGCTGCATGTTGGCACTATAGCACTGGAAAGGTGTTAGAACAATAAGTGAAGTGGTGTTGGCAATGGTGACCACAAGGTAGATTAAAAGATAAAGAATTAAATAACTGTTACTGGTAGCCATTTTGCTGTATATAATTAAACAGTTGTGTTCCATGCAGGGGGATGTGAGGTAAAGTTGACAAATTTGGTTACTAGCAATTTGTAAAGTCTTACTTAGTTTGGGGGAGGTTAGAGTTGTGACTGGCAAGTAATACATTTGCTTTTGGGATGACCATATCTATTTTACATAGTATTTCTGGCTTCTACTAGCAGTATAGTTCTACTAGCAGTATAGTTCACAAACAAAAAAAAAACCTTCAGACATTTATATCCTAGCCTAGAACACTCAAAAATGACTAACACTACTACAGCAGTTTTTACAACCAGCTGCATTTTTTGAGTAGCCTTTTTTTTTTTTTTTTCAGGGATTATGTAGAGATAGGGGTTGATCACTTTTGGAGGATAGTGTCATCGGTGCATATTACTTTAAAGGGCAGATCATTAGACAGGTCACTGACAAACAGAAAGAGTAATCCCAGGACAGAGCCCTGTGGAACTCCTGCTTTTAGGAGTGCCCGATTCAGAAATGTTAGAACCAATTACCTAGCAGGTAATATGCAAAATAAGTGAACCAATTAAGATCACCATACATAGTTATATAGCAGTTAGTATGAAGATGTGATTCACAGTTTCAAAAGCCCTCTAAAGATCAGTACATCTTTTATAGATGTGCCCGTAGTCATAAACGTAGGTACTACAGTCTGGCCTAAACTTATGCTGGTTACTTGCTAGCGTGTCATACTTTACTTTGTGTTCCAGGAATAACTCAGATAAGTTTTTAATGTATTTTAGTTAGCAAGTATATACTGGCAAAGAGTCTGAAATAATCAGGGCTTTGGATGAAGAGATTTAAGGTACTGGAATTATGTGCACCTACTTGCAGCCGAATGGAAAGCATGCATCACAAAATATGGTTAAAGATGTAGGGGCCAAGATGATATATGGTGTCAACGTGTCTGGGTGTAAAGAAAGGGTCATAAGCATTTCAGTGGTCAATTTCTTGTAGTGGTTTGCAGACTTCACTTTTTGTGATGCATAAAAACAGGCAGATCATCCCAGCTAGTGGTGTGTAGTCTTAGATGCTAGGTGGTACTGTGTCAGTGAAGCTTTTTGTGTTATTCTTTTGAAACAGTAGCACTATTATCTTTTACATCACTTAGTAGCTTGTTAACCAAGCCTGCCCGGGAGTGTCTACTGATACAAACATTACTGGTTATGTCTTTTAGCGTTTTCCAGAGCAAATCTGAATGCCATGCTTGGGCTCTTACATAGTGAGAGGATGCATGTCCTTTACTGCACGAGCAGCAATTATGCATTTCTAAGCTATGGAAATGCTAGAGGTTTGGGGATGTTTGTTGGGTCAGCTTTCCAGCACTCCTAGGGCTGGTTCTTTGTTTAAATTCTTGTTCAGATATCATTACTAATCTAAGAAACAGGTAAAGAACGTTAACTACCTCTGTGTCTTGAGACGCGCTCCCTTAAAAAGCAGATCCAATTGAAAAAAAGTTTCAAAAATCTCAGCAAAATCCACTACAGCAATCAGATGGTTTTATTAAACAAATACGATAATCCAACGGTTAAGCGCTTTCACTTGCTCCACGGCAAGCTTCATCAAAACGCTGGTAGATGAACCTCCCTACAATTAAATAAGCTTTTTGGCGCCAAAACCAAGCTATATGAATACATTTCTTTAAAGACATATTACTGTCATATGTCAAAATACAACTGGCGCAAATGCCTAATAACACATAGATCATATCTCCAGTTGCCATAAAACAATCACAGAAACATAAATGGGTGTATAAAAATAGATGTTATGAAGATGTATAATTATATATATATATATATATATATATATATATATATATATATATATATATATATATATAACACACATACTCACACACACAAAAATATATAAAAAGATAAAAAGTATAAATAAAATGTCAGAACCTGTCGTTCTAACTCCTACTATACATATTGTCCTATAACAGAGTATCCTATATATATGTAAAGCACATAAATTAAAATGTTAAGTACTGTTTTTTTAAAAAGTCAGCCCAAGAGTACATAGACAATGACTATATATATATATATATATATATATATATATATATATATATATATATAAACTAAAATAATATAATAAAATATGAAAAACATCATACGAATCTATGAAAATACCTAAAAATATTCTAACATATACCTTCATGGACTAGAAATACTAGTAAGTGGAATATAATACTTTCAATCCATAGCTAGCAAGAGTTTAATCGAAATAACATCATTAAGTCCTGGTGGAGTAGAGGAATCTGACAACTTGCCACTAGTATTCTTTATAAAAGACAGCAAACCCTTGAAATTGCCCCCCCTTGATGTCTGTTTGAACACTATCTACTACAGTAAAATTTAAATAATGTCTGTCACCATACGTCTTTCTGTCTGTACAGTGCATTTTTCTCATCTTTCGTTTTAAGGTTATATAAAATGTGCATATATGCGCTTGTTGAATTTCCTTTCAGTTTTTCCTATGTAAAAACCAGGGCATATCATGCACTTTGCCAAATATATAATCATTTAGGTGTTGCAATTTCCCTGTTTAAATCTAATTCTTGTTCTGTTTGCATTCTCTAACACTATACTATTTTCCTGGAATATTTTATTGCATTGATTGCAATTTCCACATTTTTTAGTGCAAGTGTTATGGGACGTATTCCAATTGCTTCTCTCCAAGTAGTTCTTAATGTTAAATCCCATCTTGAACAGAAACTGTGGACCAGTCCCTAATATTCTAACTAATTCCTCATCAATTGAAATGATGTTCCAGCTTTCTATCATAATTTTCTTTACTTTACCTATATATGGTCCATACTCCACCACACATCTTTTACCATATGATGAGCTGTCAACTGAAGTGTGGTGAGTTGGTCTGTCGTTCGCCCCGAACTCATGATTAAATCCCAACAGGGGCTTGTATTTGCATCCCCATTCTTTGATTACTGCTTGACTAACTGTAGCCATTCATCTTAGCATCATACCCTCTCTGTCCTTGAACAAAGCCGTAATAAATGCCACTTCCTCTAGCATGTCAACATATACAGAAGTCATCCTTATGGCACGTATAATCTGCCCTTTGTAAATGTTAGCAAATTTGTTCCTAGGATGATTACTGGTAAATTCTAAGTAGCTTTTGGAAAATGTGTTTTTCCTATAGATTCTTGATTTAAATCCTGTTCCTACTTTAGAAACAAATGTGTCAAGGTATGGCATACCATGTTCATTGCTGGATGAAGTGAATTTTAAATAGCTACTACTCTGGTTTAAATAAATCTAAGAACTGGTCCAGTATAATGCTATTGCCTTCCCATAAGATATAAATATCATCTAGATATCGTGAGTAGTATTTAATATATTTCATATATACACTACTAAACACTTTTGTCTCCTCCCAGTCTAGCATGACCAGATTTGCGTATATGGGAGTACAAGCTGCTCCCATAGCTACACCTCTGGTTTGCCTGAAGAGTTCACCCTCAAATTGGATATAATTATGTTCTAATACCAGTGACATCATATCCAATAATAAACAAGCTTTATCCCAATCTATATCTGCATATTTGTGTACGCTATTAGCAAATGCCTCTAATCCTTCAATTGTGGGGATACAAGAAAATAAATCCATAACATCTATAGTGACAAATAGCATGTCATCCCGCCAAGAGAAAATGGGATAGTTTTTCAAAAATTCCCCAAGAATCTTTGACCATATGTGGGATTTTATTGTAGATGTGTTTTAAATAGACATCAATAACAGAGCCCATGGGAAATGTTTTTGATTTGCTTCCTGAAAGATTGGCCTAAATGGGGGGGGTCTTCTATGTCTTTGTGGACTTTAGGAATCCACAACTATAGATGCTAACTTGGGATGTTCATAAGTTGTAAATGGCCTTCGTTATTCTATTACCAATCAAAACTTCTTCCAGGTGTAAATTAATCCTTCTATAAGCAATGTTGATTTAGTTCAAAGAGACAATCTCATAATTTCCTGACTTGTGTAGTAAATCGTACAATCTTGGGGAATATGCTGTGCTACCGAACAGACCACTGGCAACCTTCGCTGTGTGTTACAACCTTTATTCCATATGCTGTACTGTCATATATAACTATGCCACCCTCTTTATCGGGTTTCATTACCCTAATGTCCCTGTCATTTCTCAATTCCTGCAGGACCCTATGTTCTTCTGTAGATAGATTATAGTTGGTCCTTATTACACATATGTGGTTTTGTAACTTATATATCTGTTGTGTTACAGTCTTATCATAGATGGAAATTACGGGATGCATGGGGGGCACAAATGTGCTCTTCTTTTTCAAGTCCTTAGGCAAGGTATCTTGATCGATACATCTAGCGTTCTCTGAAGAGTCCTTGAACAAAATACTAAGATTGAGTTTTCTAGTATATCTTTTGATCTCACTGATGCAGTCGACAAGTCTAAATTTTAAAGTAGGGATAAACTTCATCCCTTTAGAGAGCAAGTCAAAACGGATGGTATTCAATGAATACTCTGTATAATTATAAATATTAAAATTTTTGTAACTGTAAATTACACCTTCTTTGTTGATGCTCTCACTTATGTGATTGACCAAGTTATTATCTTGCATCGATTTCCCCCTCCCTCCTTTTTTGATTAATTTCTCTTGTCCAGTACATACTGATGATGTCCCTGGTTCTCCTGATATTTTTGCCTTCTCCAATCCCCCCCCCCCCCACACTATTTCCAATCTCTTTGTCTTCTCCTGCTCTCTGTTTGCAAAAAATGAGATTTGTTGTCCCTCTGGTGTACATATTGGGAATTACCATGATCGAACACCTCATAAGGCGTATTATTGGGATGATTGTTATTCCCTTTGTATTTATCCCAAAAATAAGCCCTACCCTTGCTGTATTGGTCCATATCTCTACAAACTTTCTTGTTTTTGTGAGTGTGTACTTGTTTAATGGCATTGTCAGCCATATTAAACTGTTTAACAAAGTTTTTTCCCATTGTGGAAACAATAAGTCATTTCTGATAATCTCATTCAGCTCTTCCACCTCTTCCACTTCTTGCATAAGTTTAACCAGTTTCTCATCATTAAATTTAATTAACATATGCATATATTTGAAACCACATTAATCAAAAAAAAGTTGAACTGCTTTACAATGTTGCCAGTAATTTCTATCCCCATAAGGTACTTGAAAAATCTAAGTCCCATAGGGACTATATTGTTTTCCATACATTTAGTCAAATAGGCATTGTTCAATTTAATATTACTGATATTATTCAATTTCTTACCCAAAGCAAAAATAATATCCTTGAGTGTACCTTTGGTAACATATATCACAACATCTATTTTTATACACCCATTTATGTTTCTGTGATCATTTTATGGCAACTGGAGATATGATCTATGTGTTATTAGGCATTTGCGTCAGTTGTATTTTGACATATCACAGTAAAATGTCTTTAAAGAAATGTATTAAAATAGCTTGGTTTTGGCACCAAAAAGTTTATTTAATTGTAGGGAGGTTCATCTACCAGCGTTCTGATGAAGCTTGCCGTGGAGCAAGTGAAAGCACTTAAGATTATCGTTGTATTTGTTTAATAAAACCATCCGATTGCTGTAGTGGATTTTGAGATTTTTGAAACTTTTTCAACTGGATCTGCTTTTTAAGGGAGCACGTCTCAAGACACAGAGGTAGTTAACGTTCTTTACCTGTTTCTTGTTCAGTAGTTTCAAGAATGTTAAATTGGCATTACAATTACTAATCTAAGGGCATTGCTCCCCTTTCACCCTTATTCTTTCTGGAAACAGCCTATCCTTGAGGAGGAAAGTAGGTAGAGGCAGTTGTAATCAGGTTTCTGCCATACAACCTATAGGAAGCAGCTCTCAGCAGAGTAGATTCCAATAGATTTCAAGAAGGACTGTACCACCGATTTGATAAATGGTGGAACTTTACAATGCAAGAAATTTCACAAGTGTATCTGTTGAAAAGAAGTTCAAGTGGACCACAAACCCTTACAAACTATATTCACAATGTCTTTGTACAAGGTACCTCCACGAGCACAGTTAATAATTTACAGAAATACGATGTAAAACTGAAATGCACAGTATACAAGTAACTGCACACAGCAGGTGTGCACAGTACTGCATATTTTAAACAAAAGCAGTCAGAAGAACTAAAAATACAGTAATCTGTGTGAAGAAAAAATAAAGCATTTCAAAGATGCACAGAAAGGAGTTAGAAATGTTTCTGAAACAGTATGCAATAAAACGATGGTCAGAGCAAAATAATCAATAAAGAAAAGAATTTCAAATATTTTATTTCAAGAAAGGGGTGATGTGTGTCCAGAGCTTAAGGTTCAAAGCTAGTAAAACAATAGCTCCCAATAAAATTAGATGCTAAATGTCTGAAAAGATACACAAACATACTTGTGAAAAATAGCGATATAATGTACTGGCCAAGAATGCCAACTGAAATAGAACAAATACCTCAGATTAGATCTGCACTTTCTCCAATGCAAACCAGAATAATGGAAGAGATGTTTGCATCCAAACAATAAAGTAGTCTGTAGGGACTAGGTATAGGATCTAGTGAACATATGTATGAACAATATTATTGCAGGTTCAGCGAAAGAATCAAACTTGACAGTCACGACAAGTGAGAGTAATGCATTTGCTTAACTTTCTCTCTCAGCGTTACCAGGTAGGTGAACTAGTCCGAGACCACCGTCAGTCGTGATCCAAGCCCAAGGGCTAAACAAACATAATATTTATGACTCTGACATTTTCTTGGAAAAATATGAAGTACTATTTATATTACAGCAGTCATTCCTACATACAAATTGCATTTACTATCTTACATATGTAAGAATGTACAAAGATAGTACAATAAAATTTACACAAAGTCATGTACCACAGAGGAGATTTTCAGTAATTCTGCACAGTAATTGGCAGTGTATGCAGTTAAGTTCTATACAAACATACGAAAATCTTTATACAATATTTGGCACTTAACAGTAGTACAAGCAGAAACTCAAGAAAGTATCAAATTATTTCAAGAACACTGATGGACCCAAGGAAGGCACGTCTCTCCGGGTTAAAAACTTAATTGTAGGTCATAAGCGCTTTCGCAGCTACTGCTGCTTCATCACATAAACACATGTGGTCATGTGACTTAATACCGTTTCACTTCTCTATTTAAAAGCCAGTTTTGGTTTAAAAAGAAACACAGCTAAAATATATGCTATGAGCACATAAAACATATACATATAAATGCAACATACAAACTATATAACTTTTTTTTTGTAATAGCTTCCTATAAGAAAATAAAAAAAAACAGGAAAACAAACATACAATTACAGGTGCAAGGACAAATAGTCTCATCTGGCTAGTGGTCTTGATGGGACTGTTTATGTGCGGTTTAAATAGCATATATTTTAGCTGTGTTTCTTTAAATTCTGTGGTCATGTGACTTGATACCGTTTCATTTCTCTATTTAAAAGTCAGTTTTGTTTTAACTTGTTTGTTACCTGATGAAGCAGCAGTAGCTGCGAAAGCGCTTATGACCTACAATAAAAAGTTTTTAACCCGGAGAGGCGTGCCTTCCTTGGGTCCATCAGTGTTCTTGGATTATTTGCTTTTATTTTTGTTGGACCCTGCTGTTCTGGGAAGTTGTTGGTAGTTTTTGATATCAAAATTATTTGTTTGATCATGGTCACTGTAGCAATGACATTTATAGACATCAGATGGCTACACTGTTTTTGTTTTCTGAGCAAAACATATCTAGTGATCTTTTACAAATCTCAGAATAGTGTGTTCCAGATAAAATAATGACGATTGAGAAATATTCCTTTATTTTTAGCACCCAGAAACCTTATCTGCTAAGGGTGAGAAGCAGCAGTTATAAACGAGCTTAGATGGAAAAAAGTTAAAGTAGATTTATAAACTTTTATAAGCATTCATTTGCCTTTATACACGGAGGTGCAGTGAATTTTTTTTGGGACAGGAGATATGAATCTAAATATTTTGCTTTCAACTGTTTAAAGATGTTATATATTCTGTGCAACCATTACTTAGTGTTTATTCTACAGGCGGTGTATGCGCATTCAAGTCAAGCACTCAGTTTCAACAGTTAATAACTGGGATAGCTTGCAGTTTGTACATTTTAGTTTGATTTAAAACACTGCGCACAATGCTTGCTTTACGAAACTGAACTTCAGATATTGCACCATCCACATCTAGATAAGGAATGTTAACTGATAAGGTTTAAGAATTAAACAAATACTGGCATTTGGCAAGTACCAAAATTGGATTTGTTACAGTTTTGTACCAACTTAGATTAACCAATTCCACAGCTATTACAAATCTTTCTGGAGATATGTTTGCAAATCGAAACAGTCACTTTACAATATCATCTGCATGCATGGTAATATATTCTTTAAACAGGGAATACTTTATACCATCACATTTGACAAATGGTCCACAATACAAAATCAGCATTTCTGAAAACAGTCTACAGTACAAAATTCAGCAGTTCTGAAAATGTGTAAGAATGGGAAATCAGACATGAAACATCCAGTCCACATAAAGTCCAATGGGCAGGGACAAAGAATGATCCCAACATGAAGAATCTCAAAGAGAAGTTGTGACTTTGGATTACAAACATAGCCGACTTTAGGCACCAGCAAACCCTGTGGTCGCTGGGGGCCCCCCTGTTCCTGGGGGGCCCACAACCACTGCAAGTTACCCTATCTTGATATTTTGCAACACTTCTGTCAAAACAACAAAAGCTAGTACAGGAATCTTTCATATTTAATAAACCAGGAGGGTAATAACTTTTTTATATCTCCTTTAAAATTCAAAGATATCACTGGTTATAGTAACAGTGTTTTATCAAGCAACAGTTTTAACAATTCCATTACATATTTTACCACTGACATAGTGCCCCTGGCCTAGTTAAACCCGGCTGGTGGACATGCTCTCCACTAAAACTAACATATGCAGCTTTAGGTACCTGCAATACCCATGGCTGCAAGGGGCCTCCCTAATCATCCTTGACTGTGTGGGGGCCCCACAAAAGCTGCAGCTGACTGGGGAAAAATGAGGAGGAAAAATGTATTAATTTCCTGATTAGGCTGTGATACGACTCTGTTGGAATAAAGCTGGTAATGAACATATGCAAGGTAAACACTAGAGAGATCATCAGCCTAGCATGACTGATCTCAATGCATCCCTTGGAATTTAAGAACAGGTGATGCTTCTGATCTTCAAGGATGGTTTTCTTGTACAGGGAGTTTTATAAATACTGACAAAAGAGCAAATACTAGAACTCCCAACTTCTTTGTTGAAGAGTTCAGCCAATGTTGCGTCTTTTTGGCTTTTCCTAGTTAGGGGTCACCACAGCTGAACTCCTGTCCGCTAATGACTGGCAGTAGATTTTTACGTGCCGAGTTACCAGCCCTGACACACAACCTTCAACGAAGGTACGCCCATTCACGCAGGTCTCAACACAGAAGACGATCTAGCTGATCAAACAGGACAACGTTTATCTGTGAGGCGACAACGCTACCGCAGCACCACCACCGCAGTAAAGTTGTTGTGTCTTTCGGCTTTTCCCGGTTAGGGGTCACCACAGCGGAACTCCGCTCTGCTAATGATTGGCAGTAGATTTTTACATGCAGAGTTGCCAGCCCTGACGCACAACCTTCAATGAAGGTACGCCCATTCACGCATGTCTCCAGACAGAAGACACTCTAGCTGAGAATCGAACAGGACGTCTTACTGTGACGCTAACGCAGCACCACCACCATGGTTAATATCAAAATAAAGGCTCAAGATCAGGAACAAGTTTTAAATATTACTCTAATTCAATTAAAAGTTAATAGAATAACAAATTTTGCATAACATGCATTTTTTGCTCAACAAGTTATCTGTAGTCCTGAAAGATTCACAAGCAAATCAAACTTTTTATGAAGGACAGAGCAAAATTATGAGCAAAATCAGAGGAGGTCTGAAATCAGGGACAGTGACAGGTTTGCATTACATACACACACATTCTTCTGGGTATCAGTGAAAAATGTAGCTAACAAGTAATTATATTTCAAAAGTGAGGCATAAAATATGTCACAGAACATTTAGACACTTAAATCTAAGAATCTGGGGGCCGTCATTCCCCAGATTATATAAATGGATGCAGGGAGCTCACGTAAGCATCCCTGACATTATAGGGGCCCCACAAAAGCTATTGCTGGTTTTGGAAAAGTGAGGAGAAAAATTACACTCTTTAACCTGAACATGCTGTGATATGACCCAGTTAGAATAAAGCTGATAATGACCTCTGCCCTAAACTGCAGCCATGCTAATATCAGCCCTGCTTGCATGTGTGTCTACAGGAAGCTGCTGTAGATTATGTATGGGTGTGGTGGTGGGAGGGTTGCATGGTTATTACTTCTTCAATTTTCATCACAGTCAAACCTTAGAGGTGTGCACATGAGGTCATTATATCTTGTGTTTGTGCTCAGGACAGTGTGGTCATTATTTTCTTTTACTTTTCTCAGACCTCAGGAGGTGTATAAAGAAGGTTACTATGGTTTGTGTTGGGGCAGGGTACTGTGTAGGAACAACATAGAATACATTACTGCAGTCATTATTTGTTTCACTTTCCTCACAATCACACTTCAGGAATGCATACAGGTAGCAGCCCTTGACACTTTGGGTTGAGGAGTGAGGAGGCATGCTATGTATCTGTATGTCTGCAGTGACTTGCAATACAGGACATTGGGGGAGGGTGGTGTAATGGTTAAAGTGCAGGGTTTGATTCTCACAGGGAGGAATTGTCTAGGCTTAAAAAATGGTCCATGAGGACAGTTAGCCTAGTAATAATCTACGACTGTGGCAGTTTGAACCTCTGCTTTCTTCCCAGCCTAACACCAGAGCAATGCTTAGGCAGTCTTTTTTTTTTTGTTGGGGGGGGGGGGGGTTAGGGAGGCAATTCTCAGATAGGACTTGTGTATCCAGACAACAACTAGCTTGATAGTTTATTGTTGCTGCAATTCTGTCATCTTTGAACATTAAGTCTTGGGTACGACTTACGTCTTTCTTGAAAGAAAAAAAAAAATAAGCCTGAAATTCTTTTCTTACTCGTGCTTTCTTATTTAGCTCATCACTGGATTAAAAGACTGGGAAAACGCTCAAAATACATCCAAGAACATCTATAACATATGGCTTCTTGGGCCCTGACATTTCCTAAATGGTTATTACTGTGCTGTCTTGGTTAGGAAAGGTATGTTAAAAGGATGCAAGTAAAACTAGAGCTGTACAGCAACATAATTTCTTTCCTCAATCACAATTTCTGTTCAAGTCATCATTGGTTGAAAAGATTATGTAAAAAGAAAAAAATCTTTAAAATGCACTTCAGAGCATACAGGGAGTTATGGCTTTTGGAAAAACTATAAGGAAAAATGAGGGAAAAGGAAGAAAAAAAGTAGTGCGCCCAAGATGGAGGAAAAACAGGGGAAGACTGGAGGGTGTGTGTGTGTAGGGGGGTGCTGAAACAGTAAGTCTAGGGTACCATTTCACCTAAGTCCAGACCTGTACTTAAAGTTGCTGCACTATATCACTGTTGCAACTAAATTCCAGTAACTGTAAATGTCCCTTCATGGAGATGGTCCAACATAGTGTGCTGTTCAGGCCTGTTGTAATACAATAGTATTGTAGCTACAGGTCAATGTGCAAAACTCCTAAATGTTTGCAGTATAAACTAAAATGTTTATTAGGAAGGGTGGCAGTGACAAGGGATATGTAGACTTGATGTGCCCAGGGGGCCCCCAACTTGACATCTGCTGCCCCCCCCCCCCCAAAATGCTAACACCGGCCCAGATTACAAAATCTTCTATTGCCACATCAGCTTCTCAATAAATCACCAGTTCAATATTTAACAGGCAGAAGATGAGCAAGCCAGTTGCCTACTTACACATGCTTATAAACTGACACACAAAACCCTTTTATACTTTTTTCTTTCCAACTCTGTCGGCCATCAGTCCTCAGCCAACAGGTCCATTTGTTCACAATTAGTGGGGTGAGGATAAACTGGGAGGGGCCATCATTTAGGATATGGCCTTGATTTTTCCCTGGAGATGCAAAGCTTACACAGCCAAAAAGGGATAGACAATGTGCTGTCTGCTCTGGTGGTCTCACTTCTGCAACAGGTATTTGCCAGCAAGCAGTTCCATTCCCCGTCCCTTGAGCGTGGGATTTGTTTTCCCCAGTCTTCACCATAGAAGTTGCACTTTCATCAATGTGCTCCTAGAGCATCCACTGCCCTCCTCATCGCCCAAGACAGGAGAGTAGGCAACACTTCACTTCGCTCCTTTCCCATCAGGCTCCTCCAGTGCTGGAACTGCTAAGTGAATCCTCAAAACCCATGAGCTCCTGGAGTGCCTGCTGTTCTCTCCACTCCCACTCAGCAAGGGAAGAAAGTGGGCCACACACCACATATCTCCCTCCATGTCTAGCTCCTCCACTGCTTGGACCTTGGTTGTCTAGATCACAGTAAGGACTCTATCCCTCTGCACCCCAGAGCCAGGCAATCCTGTAGTACCTAAAGACACAATTCTACAGTACAATTACCATAAAGTCTTGGGTTAGAACCTCTGACAGTTGGTAGAGAAAGGGAGGTGATCAGAATCAATCTGATGCATATACACTTGTGCCACCACCTTAAATTATAGGTCAGACTAGTTTTACTGAAGACAGGTTCCCCGAAATCCAACTTAATACTGCACTGCTGCCCTAGTCGGTGGTGATAAGCAAGCCTTCTAACACTATTTTAATGCATTTCTGCAAGGTTGTACGATTCTCCGCTCCCCTTGCAAGAGCCCTGACCCACCACCATTCCTAGCACTTAAATACACTACTCCCAAAGTTACAACTCAGAGAAAAGGGAAGACTTCATGCCCTTTTCTCCTACTGGCCTCAGAGGTAGTATAGTTAGAAACTGAAGGCATGGGAGCACAGCCCCCAAATCAAACTCTGTGCTGGATAGTGCAGTGCCCCTGCAAAAAAACAAAACTGAGATTAGAGTAAAAGTAGGCTACCAGAAAATAGAAAGCTTGCCAGCTGTTAATCAGCTCTAATATATTCTACTTTGGTTAACCTTTAATTAGGAAAACACACACACACACACACACACACCTTTGAAGCCCCCCCCCCAATTTTGAAGCCCTCCACCAATCAGCCTAATGTGGTTAGATTATAACTGTACATCTCCACCAGCTGACAAATTACTGATTTGCTTTCTGCTTAGCAACTTATCTGCAATACACGAATGTCTCAACTTACCAACCTATCTAAATCAATTAACATTACTTTTGTAATTTCATTTGGAAAAAAGCAGTCAGTTCCTGATTCACTTCTACCTTCATCTTTGTAATTATACATTTATTTTCAGGCACATTCTATCCTTCAAGGTAAGGTAAATTTGACTATGGTCCCCTCATGTTTCTTGTCCTCTGGGCGATTCAGCCAATTTAAGCTTTACAATTGTCACTTCCATCTGGGTTCCTGTCAAGGCCTTTATTTGATGCTTCCAGTTTCTCCAGCTCAAAGTTTTGCTTGTTCACCAGTTGCAACTGGCATTAATGACTTGGCCGTTGGACCTTTTTTGATTTTTCTTCTTTGTACTTCACCTTCCACAGATTCATACATACTAAGATTTTTAACAGAGGATTGTGCTCCCATCTTCTCATCTCTTGCAGTTGTCAATAGTCTCATTGAGCTTTCTGTCCTTCCCACACTGGCTGCTTTACCAGCTAGTGAAGGTTTTATTACCTTCCCCTTCATCTGGCTCTCTCAGTCTCAAGTTCATTGACTGCAAGCTGTTTAGATCCCTCAACAACCCCAGTTTTCTGGGAGGAGATTAGGTCGATCCTTCATACATGCTTCTTTCATTTCGGATCGAATGACTTCAAAGCCCATGGGATCTGCAGCATGGGTGTAAAAGCATTTCAACCTGCACTGTTATCTTTCTGGGATCCCCGCATCCATGTCGTCAATGCTGGGTCAACCACCAATTGTGGTACTGGTCTTTCCTCTTATGCTGCCGGCACATTTCTGCTCTCAAGAGGATTAACATTAGAGCACCTGGTGCAGGACTGCTTATATGGCTTTGGCACAGGGCCAGCATTAGAACCAGTGTTGAGGCTTCAGATCAGTGCTGGCTCAGCTTCCTATGGATTTTATGTTAGGGGCACAGGGCCAGCATTAGAACCAGTGTTGAGGCTTCAGACCAGTGCTGGCTCAGCTTCCTATGGATTTTATGTTAGGGGCACAGGGCCAGCATTAGAACCAGCGTTGAGGCTTCAGACCAGTGCTGGCTCAGCTTCCTATGGATTTTATGTTAGGACTGAAAGTAATCGATGCCCAGCAATGCCATCAGAGATTCCTGTATTAGACAGCAAGTCTACATGAGTGACAGGACCTTCTTGTACCTGCTTTGGTATCAAGAGACCCCTCCACTCAAAAATCTCTTATCATATTTATAATGCTTTTCTCCCAGTGGAGCTTGGGGATCAGATGTCAGACTTTGTCCCTACCCCCAAAGAATCCAGACATGGTCACCTACTGCAAATGTCACAGAAGACTAGGCAATATTCTAGGGACCTTGCTTCCTCGGTCTTCAATGCAGGACAGCATGCAAGCAACCAAAGCTACAAGCCTGGTTGGCTGTTTAAATCATAGCTGCTGGATGGTGCAAATTGCAGAGATAGCTTACCTTTGTGTTGTGATTTACTGCTCAAAATGTAAAAATTTGCTGTGCACAAGTCAGGTGACTACTTTGATAATGGGTCAAATGGTGCACGATGACATGGGGTTGCCCCTTATTCCTTCCTCCCTTCTAAAATGATGTCTTGCTACAGAATTAAGATCTAACTGGCTTACATTTTTAGGACTCCTCCAGAGCCGGGTACTTCATGCCGGCTTTGCATTAACTTTTAATAAGGGGCAAGCAGCAATTTTCATCCTCTGGGTTGATCAACTAGAAGACTGATGTGATGGGCCGCACTTAAAATCAGCCTTCCTGATTGAAGATGCTGGTGACAAGACTGTAAATGGAGGATTCAAGATGAATGTGGCCCACCAAACTGCTGGTTGTACAAGAAGCCAAAGAGGGCCTTAACATCAAAGCAATACATTTCAAATATCTTTCCCCAAAGCAATGCCTATCACAGAATCTGCAACACAAACACTGGGCAACTACCATCTGCAGGGCTGCCCTCACATCTGCTGTGCAACTGGTAAAGCAATTCCATCTTCAAAGAGATTAGGCTGCCACCAATGTCATGAACTTCCTAAGCAAGGGCCATGCAACCTGGCATAAGGCTGACAAACAGCAGCTCCTTCACTCCACCTTCTAAGTACCAGCTGTACTATCACAGGAAAATGTCTATGGCCTTAAAATGCTCGCGACAGAAGACAGTCATTCCAGCAAACTTACAAAAGAGAGATCAAGGGAATTCTCCTGGAAGCCATGAAATACAACTTGAGCAAGTCCAAAGGCCAAAAGTTGTCAGGGATGGGTAAAGCCCTTTCAAAGAATTCCAGATTATGTTACAGAGCACCGTTGGGCATGATCAAAGTTGTTCTGAAATACTCCTGAGGGCCCTCCTCTTGAAGACCCTTGATTTTATAATCCAAGTTAGTTAGTTAGTTATTCTCAAATTCATCCAGGATAGCTTTAAGTTTCCGTTTTAAAATCTGGAAGAAGCACAAGCTCATTTCTAGGTGGAGCTATTTTCCTTCTATGACAAGATACCAGTGCTGCATTAGCCTACTTGGCTGCAGTTAGGCCAACATTCTATGCCTTCTCAAAGGAGAATTAAATTTGTTTCTAAAGCTGCATGGGTACTGCTATCACCATTTTGGTGCCTTTGTTTTCGGTAACTTGTGTTCTTTCTACACAGGTACTCATGGAAGAGCCACATACTCTCCTTTACATTGGGTAATCTTCAGCTGTAACGACTATGGTAATTCTCCATATCTCTTGCCAGCTGGACAGGCTATGGTTTACATACACCTTCCTGGTATCCTTCCAGTAGGTTTTCCTTTAGGGCACCCTACCAAAACAGTTCCACTGTAGATGTCTATTCCACCAGGAAAGCTAGTTGTTCTAAAGTCTAGCTTTTCTTGCATTTGTGGTGTAATAGAGTTCTTCTAACCTATCACCTGGGAGAATTAGCCAAGAACTCTGTCCTGGACTTACAGCTCCAACAACATGAGGAGGTACATACTTTTTGTACTTGTTCACAGATTCAATCTTCGTGAACCACCACACCCCCCATTTATAAGTATTAAGAAGGTTCCCATTTCCTCTGTCATGCTATCTCAGCTTCAATCAGAAAATGCAGGACAAAAGCAGAGATTTCATTGGAGATGGAGGTGTCTGAGTAGCTAGCCTACAAAATGTTATAACCAACTTTACAGGGCAAACTTGGTGCAAACGGTCTTATGAGTGAATGAAAAGTCAATTTTCCAAGCATTATATTACGCACACAAATTTCATTTTTTTCTGGCAAACCATTTTCTTTCCCACTATGCACTGTGTGCCTCCAGACAATAACATTAAAATGCCCAACCATCTCCTATAGGATCTTAATCCTACTCATTAAGTAGTAGTAGCACTAAAAAGTACTGCTTAATTTCAGAAATTCCAGTTAACAGTTATGCTGTTAAAGCATCTTTACGTTGTAAAAGGGCCCTTTATTTCAGCTGCAGAAAGTAATTAATACTCTCCCACAGTCATTCTCTCCATTATGCAGGGATACTCGTGCCATTTAGTATCAGCTGATCAACTAATCATAACAAGGCAGTTTCTTCCCAGTTAAACTTTGTAAATGCTGAAACTCAAAAAGTCTAAGAGAAGGTAAAGATAAAATGACTACAAATACCTTGCAAAATTAGCTTTTTTCTGCGCCAGAAATCTTAAAATGTAAGGGTCATAAGATGCAAGACCCAAGCAATAATAATCAGCTAAAGTGTCATATTTCATGCAAATCTGACATGATATACACGGAGGAAAATGAAAAACAAACAAGGCAAGAAACAGCAGAGTCATGATTCATTTGTGATAATGTAGGGTTCTTCGTGTAGAGAGAAAAATACACGCTTAGAAAAGAAAGCTGTGTTTGTGCTGTAGCAGTCCTATTACACAACTATACAATTTTATTTTGTTTAAAATCATTACAAATTTCCCATTACTTTAAAAAATATATTTTGTTACTTCTTTGGATATAAAAGCAAAGTGTTCTTAATTCCTCACAAAATATTGCAAAGCTTCAACTGAAAGCCCTCTTGACTTCATACAACATTTTTGCTCAGTGTGTATCTTGACATTTTCTTCAGCTTAAAAATTTACTCTATTTGAGCTACAGCCAAATACATATTAATGAGAAATTTCTTAAAATAGGCTATTGCCTCTGTGGTCTCCTATACCATGTATCATATTCACATCGTGACTAGCTTCTAAATATAAATCTGCAAAATTAAGACACAAAAACAAACTAATACCTTTATATCAGTGTTAACTCAAAACTAGAAAAAGCCTAGGCAGCTGCAGTTTTTTGTGCAGTGCTGAGTCAGCCAAATCTATTATGATGGCACCTTACAGACCGTATATCATAAGATGGTGATCAAACTAACAGAAAAAACAGCACTTTGCCTCTCATCTTAAGCAAGTTACAGACATGGTATGATGCATGGATGGCATTGTAAGGAGCTGCAGGTCAATTAATTCAACCTTTGGCCCCAGAGAAGGGAAATTACGGGTGAATATGCCGATATGTAGACAACACTACGAGTTATTGATCACATTCGTATTACTCTTCTTTCTTGTTGCCAACCTTACCCATGAGTTGAGCAAGTTGCGCTAGAAAGAAAAGAGGGGGAGGGGGGCTTCAGAATGCACACATTTCTAAAATATAAAGCAATGCCGATTGGATGAGTGCCCCCCTCATGCTGAATGAATGTCTGACAAGTGTTAACAGGTGAGGAATAAGACAGCCAAGGTTCTCCACTAACCTGTTTATACAGTACCCTACAAAAAAATCTTCAACAATGTAACTTGAACTCTGACTTAACTTTAAACTTCGGGTTCCTATACCCAGGACAAGGTCAACAGGAAGTAAAAACGCCATTATAAAGCATGTGATTTACTTTCTCACAGTACTCACCCCCTTTGCAGGGCGTTCTGTGCTGACTATGTTGAGCTCGGTAGCCCTCAATAACTTCCCACTCGCCATTGTCTCTCTTGATAGGGAAGCAAACACTTAAGACGTGGTTACAGGGCTTGATAATTCCCAAGATGCCGCGCACCCGCAACCTTTTCTGCTGGTCTGTCTCTTTGGTCTTTAAATCTTCCACCAATTTGTCCTCTACAATTGAGGCACCGCGATCAAAGAAACCCTCCACCATCTTGAAGAAGTTGGGGTCATCCTCAGCGCTGGCAACCTCGCTGTAGTGGCGCAGGCGAAGAAGGGACCCTGTAACTGGAAGGCCAGACTCCACAGCTGTCGAGGCCAGGACAGCCCCGCTACGAGACAGGAGCACCTCACCAAGATACCGGTACATTGTAATAAAATAAAATAGCTAATTAAACCCACTTACAATAACAAAATATAACCAGTAATAAAGGCACACGAAGTAATGATAGTACTCAAATCACTACCACTACAAAATCTCCTACACTCTGCAGATCCCCCTTTTAGGGATCTCCAACCCAACCTTTTTAAACGACAGCTGACGGAGCGCGACATTCACTGATGAAAGTTCAGTCCGCAGAACCGCTTGCACGCATGCGCAGTCATTTTTTTTTTATTCCCACGTAGAGAATGAGTTAGTACACAACTATCTATCATATTGTTACCGTCTGCCCTCCCCCAAGAGTTGTATCCTGGGGGGGGGGTAAAACAAATGTCCTGAGATTTTAGGGCAAAATATTTCCAAAGTTTATTTCCATGGTTGCATAAAACAATTATTTTGCATCTGAAACAACTAAATGTTATATGAAATGTATTTATTTATTTCCAGTTTGGTTAACGGGGAAGTCCACTGGGCCAACATGACCCATTTTCAGTGGAGGCCCGTGGAGAAAAGCTCCAAGAAAGCATTGTACAAATTCAGTTACAACAAAATACAGGAGTATACAAGATAAAATTGTAAAGAGAGTTAAAAAATAATATTCACAAGCATAGTTAGCAGAATTCATAGAGAGGTTAAGTGTTATACAGTTTCCTTTGAGCAATGGCACTGAAGTGTTGCGTGTGGAAGTCAGTTACATATATCAAGAGAGGAATTCTGGATATGCTTGCTTAACACGCACATTTTTGAAGTAGAAAACTGTTCACAATATTTACATTATTTGCAAAGTTGAGTCATGTGAGCATAGCTGTAGTAATTGTTAGTAGTTTAGAGAGAGTAAAGTTAATTGAGTTATAGGGAGCTTGTGTAGGGTCATAGGTATATAACTATGGGAGATTGTAAAGTATTGTAAGTATGAGAAGAAGGGCCCCCTAGGGTGTAGACTTAGAAAGGAAATTAAGTAGGGTGGAGGCAGGTGCATTTCCATTTAGTGGACAAGTGTTTGAAAAGCTGGGTTTTGAAGTTGTCAGACTTAGATGTGGTTCTTAGTGAGGTGGGGAGGGCATTACATTTTTTGCCTAGAGCATATGAGAGGAGAAACTGGCCAGCAGGACGCTTAGGTTTGTGTATAGCAATTAGATTCTGGTTGTCTGATCTGAGTGTTCTATTAGGAATATAAAGGGGAAGGATATTAGCTAGAGCCGGACATCTTGTAGGATGAAATACAAGTATATGTGCTGTGGATAGTTGCAGGTAGTCAAGGCAGTTTGAAAGTTCGAGCCAATTTAATGATTTAAGGGTGAGGCAGTGATGGGTGGAATTTTTAGAATTTGTGGCAAATTTAGAGATTTTATTGTAGGAGTTTTCTAGTTTGGAGGTTGTAGAGGCAGACAGGTTGGTTAGGAGAGGAGCACCGTATAATAAGGAAGGGAGAAGATATGTAGTGGCCAGAGTATGTCTAGTGGAGTGAGAGTGAAATAGCATGAGCAAATCAAATGCTACTATAATAAGCTTTTATTTTGAAAAAAAAAAAGTGAAGTTCTGTCATTTGAACTGGGTATGGGTATGTTTTGTACTGCAAAACAGGCACAATTTTAAAAAATTATGTAGCAAGCAAGTGTTATTATTTATTGACCGTAATCCACCAATTTTAATTTTCTAAAAAATTGACGGGTTTAGCAGGGACAGAGCAATATTACCTGAAAATCAATGACTATCGAGAGCGTTTGTTGTGTATACAGTGTGCATGTTTGCCTCACTATGTTACCCTTGCTGGCATCAAACCTAATAAAAATAGCCTCTATAAAGTGTGTAGCTAGGCATAGTCTTTGTACTCCACAGAGTATATATTTTTTGCATCACTCTAAAACATTGTAGCATTTCAGGCTATATTATGCCTAGAACTGTCTAAAGTGACATCCGTAACAGAGAGGATTAATAATCTAAATGCAATAGTTTTAATAGTTACACAGGGAGCCACTTGCATTGATTTGTAGATGTATTAACTGCTGGGGGGAACATTTTCAAATATGCCCCGCTTTAAATGACAAGTGGGTTGGAAGGCAGTAGAGAGAGTCTTTGAGTACAAAATATAATTTTCTGCCTACATACAATAATTTTATTTTGGACGAAAAAGGTCTATTGCGTGTGTGTATTTACCGAATACCTGCTGGTTTTACACATTTCTTTTAATCGTTAACTTATATAAAGGTAGAGCAGCGAAATTCAAAGAGGAGTTTTTTTTCAACTCCGATTGACTTTTGAACCGGCAGCGGTATTATCATTGTGAGTTATTTGGACCCCTGTGCTTCTGGGGCGTGTAATTGTAGGCGGTGGCATTACTACTCTGCGTTCAGATGGGTCAGTCCAGGGGGAGTGTCGGGGGTGTGTGGGGCGTGTGCCAATAACAGCAATCTATCAAAGCTGTCACAAGTATGCCAGACCACGCCTATGTGTAGCTCGAGGGGTAGGCAGCTACGCCCTCTAATGACGTGAATTACTTAACTTTTGATTGCACTTGGCAGGTAATTGTAGAACTTGAAGTACACTTCTGAAACAGACTTATGCAGCTTTCTTCACATTAACATCAGAAGGCAGTGAAATCTGCATCATATTTATGAATGTAGTGGTCAAAACACAGTAAACAACACCTTAATTTGTATCTGTAGTTTTATACACTTTTTGTTGTTGATACCTACTTGGAAGTCGACAGTACCTTTACTAAGATGTGGTGTGACTTCTGCATAAGCCATGCTTACGCAACGTCAGAACGCGGATGTGTGAAAGTCAGCACGTTTCTTTTTCAAATTCCATCATACCATGGCATTTACAAGACTGTATTGCTGTAGTCCAGTAAATCTTTTGGGAGATCTGCAGATTTCACTTCCCCCACTCCACCGCACGCCAGCAGATATGCTCAAGAATGAGCAGTGATTTACTGTTTATTAACCGAGTAGGGTGGGCAACTTGTGTCCACGGCCCAAACAAGAGGCACAGCAATTCAACAAGTATAACGTATTTTAGAAATAAATTGACAATAAATGTTTTAGAAAGCAATTGCAAGTTAAATGCGTGATGCAATCATAGAAATGAGTACTAAACCAATGAAATATTTACGCAGACCGAATGTTACCTGATAACGATCAACAATTAAATGCCGACATATAATGGGATCACGCACTTTGGTGGAAAACAGGGAAAAACTTGAAAGAGTTTGCTGTTTGTTGACTTTTTTTCAGGATGCACACTTTCAGGAGTTAGACTCAGCAAAGTCACATATTGTTATTTATTTATTTATGAATGTATGCATGTTGACCAGGGCAGTGGATTTATCAATACTGACCAATTTCAGGCACAACACCGGTTAAAAAAAAAATCGGAAAAAAGCAGAAATGTAAGCAATAACAAAAGAGATCATATTAGTTACATAGAAAAAAACTGTATATGGACAGTATAGCAGACAAACAGTATGTAATGTATAATATTTATATTCGTTTCTAAAGAGGGTTAGCCTTTAGTAATTCTAAGAAGATAAGTGGAAATGAGATAGGTATAGCGTGTTTACGGGTGTAACGCCCCTGCACTGGCTCAGTAATCATGGAGCCTCAATCCTCACCACTGGCTACAGTGGGGGACGTGCGCACTGTGAGGATGGCAAGTATACAGTAAAGTGCAATTTCCTTTAAGAGCACACAGAGACCACAGTCATCTTGGGGCTGGTTTCTCTCTCTTTCTTCAGATCCCCAGCAAGACTTCCCACTGGCACAGCTATACAGTTGAGATCTCAGCTGAGTGGCCAAGCCAAGGGCAAGTATACAGTAAAGTGCAATTTCCTTTAAGAGCACACAGAGACCACAGTCATCTTGGGGCTGGTTTCTCTCTCTTTCTTCAGATCCCCAGCAAGACTTCCCACTGGCACAGCTATACAGTTGAGATCTCAGCTGAGTGGCCAAGCCAAGACCTCCAGCACCCTCTCTGTGCAACCAGTGCTTCAGGTCCCTACCCAAATAGCTGACACACACACTTTGAGGTTTGATTTATACACACACACACACCTGGGAAAGGCTGACACAGGTTTAATAGTTATGCCCCCTTCTGCCCAGACCATAAGGTAGTTTTCACTGCCACCAGCCACTACTTATCAGCTATTTTAAGGCCCTTGGTAAAGTGTGTCCACAAGTGATAGTTTGACCAAGAGCAAGGCTATTAGGAATGGCCGGCACAGTGTCGCCAAATAGATATGGAAGTACTCTAAGAGCTTAAATATCTCTAGATAGATCAGCCACAATTGAAAGGTTTAAATATATTTATTAATAAATAAAAGAACAAGACAGTACTAAATATGTATTCACGGTGACTTCAGAGTTCAAAATCACAGGAAATATTTAAAACAACATTGCAGAACAGTTTCAAATAAGTACAGAAAACATCTAAACTATACTTCACTATAATTCTAACCGAATCTAAGAGAATTTACTGTACCCTAGTTAACTTAGTTACAGCAAGACAAATGCAGATGAGGTGAGTTGGCTTTCCTAGCTGATGCTGCCAGGTCAAAGACAAAATATCTAATTGTTGTGAATGCAGTGACTGATTTAAAAATATTTACACGTTGTCTCAACTTGAAAAATATTTTTAAGGATTCTAACCCTAGTGTAGAATATGGATGTAAGAGAAGTAGTATGTTCATTCCCTACAGTGATCCAGTTGTGACTGTTTTCAATGATATATGTGAAAAGCAAATTTGGGAAATTTTTAAATGTAATTATTATAAAAAAACTTGTAATCTAACTAGGGAAGAAACTGCAGCACTTAAGAACTTACAGAAGAATAAAGACTTGATAAATAAACAAGCGGACAAGGGTGAGAGCATAGTTCTGATGAATATGATGGACTATCTTAAAGCCATGGATGATTTAGTCTCTGATAGAGCTACATTTAAATTAGTAACAGATAGGAACATAAATGAGATCTACAGCTTTTAGGTGATATAGATATTGATACTTTCAACTTTTTCACTGTCCTATGTCCTACAATACCTATCATATATGGCCTCCCAAAAATACATAAATCAAAGGAGAAACCACCTATGAGGCCTATCGTGTCAGGTCGAGGATGGGCCACTGAGCCTCTTTCAGTATATTTGGAAAAGATCTTGAGAGATAATTTGATTAATGTTCCTAGTTATATTAAAGACACAGGATACTTTCTTACACAACTGTTTAAATGGTTTAATGAAAGTTTAGAAAATAATTTCCTATTAGTAACACTAGACATTAAATCCATTTTCACCATTATTCCAAATGAATATGGAATAGAGAGAATAAGAGAAATGTTATTGGAATGTGGCCATCTCCCTGCTAGACTATAGAAACAATTTGTGAAATTTTGGATTTAGTTTTACAAAATAATGTGTTTCTATTCAATAAAACAGCTATACCAGCAAGTTTCTGGTATAGCTATGGGGACAGCGATTCCCAACACTTATGCAAATTTGACCTTAAGTAGATGGGAAAAAGAAAATATCTTTAGTCAAGCAAATAAAGATATACATAAAATATTATTCCGCAAACATTTTGTAGATGATATTTTTGGCTTGGCATGGCACTAGTGATGAATTAACAAATTTCCATTCTTATTTGAATAGTGTGAATGATTTTCTGAAGTTTGAAATAAACTGTTCAGATTCAAGTATAAATTTCTTGGATGTAACTTTGTTCATAAGAGCAACTGGGTTAGATACCAGTATATATAAAAAAGAAATACAAGCAAATAAATATGTATATAAAACCAGTATGCATGCTAAACATGTTTTTAAAGGTATCCCCAAAGGACAATATCTACGTGCTAGTAGGTTAAACACCCAAGATGAAGTATGCTGTAAACAGATGCAAGATATGGCTGATGATTTTGTAGAAAGAGGTTACAATCTAAAAGATTTGGATGTAGCCAGAAATGAAATAATGTCTATGAAACAGGGGAGGGCAAAGCCTTATTTTTCTGACCAGGAAGGTACTTATGCTATACACTGTTTGTCCGATAATGGTTTAAGGTACTAAATGACCTTTAGTAGGACAAGTAAAGGCGTAGGAGAAGTTATTAGAAAAAAATGGTATATACTAAAAGCTATGCCAGGTTATGGTAAATGGATTCCAGATAGACCATGTTTCACTTATAGAAACTGCAATAGTCTTAAAAAAGGTTTATGCTATAAGGACTTTACTCTAAATAGAACAGAATCCATGTTATATAATAAAAAAGACACTTATCCATGTTATAATTGTGTATGTTGTGCCAGTATAGTCACAATGACTGAATTTGTACATCCATGTAATTGGGAAGAAATTTGAATTATATTGTACAGCTACATGTAATACAAGTAATGTTATTTATTTAGCCTTGTGCCAACAGTGTTCATGTTTGTTATGTTGGCAAATCAACAAGAAGGCTAAGAGATAGAATTGTGGAACATAAATCAGAAATAAGAAGAAAAGTAGTTACAAATTCTTTAGCCCAACACATACAAGAGTTAGATGCAACACGCTCTTTCTCTTTTTGTGTAATAGATATTCTTACTACCAACATTAGATGTGGAGATATGGTAAATAAATTGGATACAAGGGAATATGAGTGGATTATTCATTTAAATGCTGACACTCATCCTGGTTTGAACAAACAAGTTAGAATTAAACCTATTTTGAAGAAAAAACAACATTAAGCAAAATAAATGTTTATTATTTTTAAGTATTGACAATATGTATTGTATTAAATGTTCAGGTAGATATACATATAAATGTAATGAAATTATTGTTGGTTTATGAACATATTAAATCTAACAATAATTTTGATAAACTATTGATTAAATATGTTTAAAGGGCGGCCACGGTGGTACAGTGGTTAGCATTGCTGCCTCACAGCAAGAGGTTCTTCGGTTCGATCCTCGGCTGGGGTGCCTTCTGTGCGGAGTCTGCATGTCCTCCCTGTGGTTGCGTGGGTTTCTTCCGGGTGCTCCGGTTTCCTCCCACATCCCAAAGACATGCTGCAGGTGGATTGGACACTCTAAATTGGCCCTAGGTGTGCGTGTGAGTGTGCCTTCTGTGGAAGGTTGGGCGCCGGGCTGGCAATTCGACACCATAAAACTCCACTGCCATTCAATGTGCGGACAAGGTGATCCGCTGTGGCGACCCCTAACCGGGAAAAAGCCGAAAGAAGAAGAAGAAGTTGATTAAATATGTTTAACTATAAATACATGTTTATGGAATAGAATGAAAAAATGTATAGTTCAATTCATATGTATTTATATGGTGGCATTTGCAAGTGCAATATGTGTTTCACCAAGTTTTGTAGTAGTAGTCAGTAATTTAGAAAGTTTCTGACTTATTGAAGTGTAACATATTTCTTTAAGATCTTTTGATGAGAAATCTATTCAACTATTTTTCTCTTAATTATTTTATTAAGTCTGATTTATGATAGGTAGGCTGTGTGATGTGTTTTAATTTACTTTAAGTATAAAGGAAGTGATATCCTGGCTAGAATTTTATCTAACACTAAACAAGGACTTTTTGACTGAAAGCTCTATTTTAATAAAGATCTTTTGGTATAGCTTTTGTGGAACCTGCCTTTGTTTGTTGCTTTGGACTTCTTTTTTGCTGGTTCCACTTTATCTTTGGTTCACTATATAGTTTTCTTGATTCTTTTGTATTACAATACCTGTCAAATATCCAGGTAGAGGGCAGTCTACAGCCTGACCACCCTATCCACTGGGCCACACCTGAGGTGATGATGTCAGGGACAGGCAACAAAGGAATTCCAATAGCTGTAAGATGACTTTCCAGGTGGCCAGTGTGAGCTTCCAGCTACTATTCTATCAGGTTCCCCACCACCTCCATGAACTCCCACTGAGTGATGCACTGGGCACCCCCCAGTGGTGCCAGTGGAGGAAACAGTGGTACTCCTGTCTGGTAAGTCATTACCAGAGATGGAGGGGGGTCTGCCTGCCCATGCAATGGGGAGGCAGGCCAGGATCCAGGTGGAGTGGATGCACTGGAAGGCTTGGACTAGTGAGGGCATGGAGACCTGGGCCACACCACTGGTACAGGCATGGCAGATGCTGTATAAAATGCCAACATTAATGGAGAGATACTTTTAAAATAAAGGATAGTGAGAAAGAGAGAGAGAGATAGATATAGAGAGAGAGAGAGAGAGAGAGAGGAAAAACAAAGGCAAGAGGCACAAATATGGCAGATATTCCCCATATATTGAAATAGCTATGTAATACACAAGTATATAATGGCACACTGCAAGCTACTGCCTACAGTTATAATACCACTGGTCTTACCTTATGATGTGCTGTCATGACAGCAGTGAAGAAGCTATCGGTCCCTACTGTGTAGGCATGCAGATGTGCTATGGGGCATGTTGACAAGAGTAGTGTTCCATCTACAAAGATTATTAAAGAAGAGAGAGGGCATATACATTCCTGAACTGCATATATCCATATAACATATCTATGATCCTTGCCGTGTGCACTATATAAGACAATCATTAAGAGAGGCAGTAACACCTACACAGGGCCACACACTGCCACTATGTAGACATAATAACAGCTACAAATTGACTGTACTTGTAGAATAACGGAATTAACAATACACACCAGTGTGAGGATAGGAGGTACTGCCAGCACAGCTAGCTGGAATTTTGTAAATAATTATGTCATTTGTGAATATCAAACTGATTTATACAAGATGCTTGTGTTACAAATGTATTAGAACTGTATGTCGTGTATATCAAACTGATTTGTGCAGTTGTTTGTGTTGAAAAGGTATTTGTTAGGTGCTTGTGTTTGAAATATATCCACACTGTGCCATACTGGAGGGAACAGAAATGCACATGCACTATTGTAACTGTCTAAATGTATATGTTTTAATAGAGGAAATTGGATGGTTAACCTCAGTCCAGCAAACTTTAAAATATATCTGAAATTAAATCACTTTATGGGCTAGACCATAAAGATGCTATCTCACAGGTTTCAATGGAGCCAGAGACATAAAGTCTGTACTAGGAAGCTTTCTGTATTGTCTTTGGGGGAACTAATTACTACGCTGGAAGTGTGGAGGTATGAAATTGTTAATAACTTCCAGCACCTGTCACAGATCTGAGCAAAAGCCCTTGTGTGTGTATTTTTACCAGTAGATGCTAAATTCTGCCAGCTTCCAGCAATGTGGGTTTGCATGCGAACTAGAAGTCAGATGACCAGAAGTGATATCATTCTGCAAGCTATCCCAAAAGTAATATTTTAGATATTATTTTGAGAAGTCTCTTAGTGAGACAGAGCATTCTGTATTCTGTCTTGGGCCTGGCAACAAGGACCATTCACAACACCATCTGACTTGCTCTATTAAGTAGGTAGGGAATAGTAATTCTCTTATATTCAGTCAGGAATATAGTGAAGCTTAGTTTCAGATATTTTTCTTTATTTGTATGAGTCTGTCCTTCAATGTTATTTTAAATATTTCCTGTGAATTTGAACTCTGATGTCACTGTGAATATATATTTAGTATTATCTTGTTCTTTTATTTATTATTAAATATATTTAAAACTTTCATCATGGCTGATCTTTGTAGAGATATTTAAGTTTTGAGAGTATTTGCATATTTATTTGGTGACATTGTGTGGGCCACTCCTAATAGTCTTGCTCTTGGTCAAACTACCACTTGCAATAATATTAATTTAACTCAGCATATCGGGTACCCTTGGAAGAGCCTTAAGGTAGCTGGCAGGAGTGTCTGGTGGCAGTCATAACTACCTTATAGTCTGGGCAGAAGGGGGCATAGCTAGTAAACCTGTTCCTGTTTTTCCCAGGTGTGCATGCGTGTGCGTGTGTGTGTGTGTGTGTGTGAATCAAACCTCCTACACTGTGTGTGTCAGCTACTTGGGCAGGGACACAAAGCACTGGTTGGACAGAGGGGGTGCTGAAGTTCTTGGCATGGACACTCAGCTGAGATCTCAACTCTATAGCTGTGCCAGTGGGGAGTCATACTGGGGGATCTGGAGAAAGCAGGAGAAACTAGCCCCAGACTGACCATGTTTCCTGTGTGCTGTTAAGGGAAATTCTGCTGGATTGTACTTGATGCAGAGAGCTGCATCAGGAGATACTGTGTGTTCACCTGTCATCCTCCCATTGAATGTCCCCCACTGGTAGTTGAGGCTCCTTGCTTACTGGCCCCGAGGTAGAAGGTCATCACAACCCCCATCACTTGGAAAGCCTTTACATTTGCCTCTAATACAGAAGGATGTTCTCCATAATAGCCTCCTGAGCTAGGAAAAAAGGAAGGTGAAGAAGTCATTAGTTACAGACACGAAGGCATGATACTGAAAAAATATAACCACTTACTGAGCAATGAATAAATACACCTACAGTACACCTTGGGTGTTTTTGCTTTTAGCTCTTCTTTTCACCAGCTAAGAAGGCCAGGATGGAGCCTCCTCAGCTCTCTGTAGTGGTGCCTGCACTACTCAGAAGAGCATGGTATACCAGTGGCATCAGACATCACCCTGACAAGTCTAAGCCAGGCATAAATTTTCAATTGGGACCCTTCATAGAGGGTCCCAGTCAGGCATTTCTGGTGAGCTGTATGCAACAAAACAAGACATGTGGTATGATGTATAGCAAACTGGCTGAAAGATGGAATGCACACAGTGCAAGTTGCAGGTGCCTCATCAGAAAGTATGAAAGTAACCATTAGTGTCCCTTATGGCTCAGTGCTGGCACCTCTTCTTTCTGGCATTTACTTATCAGCTTTGCAAGCAGAGAGTGAAGATCTCCAGTTAAGTCATCCTTTTAACACCCAAACCCTCCAGAATGAACTTTCTCTAGCACAATATTGGTGTAGTAAAAACCGCGGTGGTGGTGGTGCTGTGGTAGCGTTATTGCCTCACAGTAAGACATTGTCCTGTTCGATTCTCAGCTAGAGTGTCTTCTGTGTGGAGACATGCGTGAATGGGCATACCTTCGTTGAAGGTTGTGCGTCAGGGCTGGCAACTCGGCATGTAAAAATCTACTGCCAATCATTAGCGGACCGGAGTTCCGCTGTGGCGACCCCTAACCGGGAAAAGCCGAAAGGCACAACAACAATATTGGTGTAGTAAAAAGACATCTGACCAAATGCTAAAAAGTATAGTATCATCACTTTTTCTAGACAACCATCCCCTAGTCATTCTGTATAGACAACACACCACTACAAAAAAAATGTAGTCAGGGACCTAGGCACTTGGGATGATAAAGCACTCTCTTTTGATCATCATGTGACAATGGTTGGCAGGAAATCCTTTAATTTAGCAAGGCTAATTGCCAAAAGAATATCATCAAGGTTTGCAGAGGTAATCACTTCCTTACTCTCGGCATTGATCAGACTAGTTATCAAGCACAATAACCCAGTTTGTGATGTCTGTCACTAAACATATCAAACAATTAGAAAGATCCCAAAAGTTCTTAACCAAAGAAGATCACATGCCTAAAGCCCTTGAGTCATCAAGAGAGGTTGGAAGCTGTATCTCTTTATTCAGCATCTGAAAGATTTTTGTGAGGAGAACTCTGCCTCAATTACTGAGCTATTAAAGATCCACTTGTCCTGGACCTCATATATATCTGCAAGTCCAATAGTTCCACCAATTCTAGAATGAGGGACCTAAGTCATTACTAACAGATAAGAAAAACACCTCTCAAGAACATATAATTAACTATCCCTGCATGTTTAGCAGTGCAACTCACTATCTCCCATTAAACTAGAAGAGTGGAATCCACAAATTTAGGGTGAATACTGGCAAAGTGTAAATGGTCACAAGATTCAATAGCCTTGAAATATCTATGAATCTATTAAAAAAGGTTTCTGTTTTCTTGTTGCACCACTGGAGAGCCCTGCCATTTTCAGTGCCTTTGGAAGCCATAGCCATTCACCAGGTTGCATTCCGGATAACTAGGGTATCCCTCTCGCGATCAAGCCTGTTGACTGTTTCTACATGTGACATGCCATAGGGTCATGTCATGGTGCTGGCATTATATAGTGCACAAATTGTGGTGTGGGATAATGGTGTTAGGGTGTGAACACTGGCATGAAAAGTGTGCAGTAGGCGCTGTTAGTGTGGCTTGGACATAGTCACAATGAACAAAAATTGCCGTTCAGGAAAATTCATTAGTTAATTCCTCATTAGCATAAATGCCATGCTAGAAGCATTCATTTGATGAGATATGAACCAGTGGAGCTGCCATTGGCCTCATTATGATATGGATAATTGCTGGCCAGCAACTTTCAAAGCTTGTGGAAACCAATGTGTATGCGATTTTACTTAAAAGATTATTGTTAAGAAGATAAGTGTATACCTTAAAATTCCAGTTCTAGCATGTGAAAGATAAAGATATAATGTACAAAGCAGCTTATTATGTTCCCTGTTTTCTTACATAAGATAGTTTGTAACTTGTATGATGGAAAAGAGACAGGCTTTGCTTAAAGAACAGCCTTATCCTATAATCTACATTTTGATATCAGAACCCTTTTCATTTCCCAAGCGTTTCTTTTCAGATATCAATCAACACATCAGACCTCAACCAATTTAAATGCACCCATAGATTTTGTGTGTGTGTGTGTGTGTGTGTGTGTGTGTGTGTGTGTGTGTGTGTGTGTGTGTATACGTGCATGTGTGTGTGTAAAATATATGGAGGGGGGGGGTGAAGATCACTTTTGTTATCATTTTTCCCCAGAGATCCTCATGTTATAACCTGCTGCATTCTTGCAGAAGTGAAATCATTGCAGTTCATTGTTGCAAGCTGATGCTATCATTACATGAGAAGTGAGTGTAACACAGAGACTGGTAAATCCTGCCTTACAAGCAGATGGCACATGGGTATTGCAGAGTATATGTCACATGTTCCCCAGCTCTGCACATATACATGCATAAATTAATTTGGCAGTGCAGATAAGTTAAAACTATTGGTTAAGGTTTTTACCTCAGAGACACAGGCTACAAGGTTTGATTCTGACTTCTGGTTATTGGCTAGGCTTGGCTTACATATATCATTTTATATACTCATTTAAGGAGATTTTTCTCACTCCAATGCCTTGCAGGCTGCTCTACCAGATTCTCCCAAGCATCCTATCCTGAAATGTCTTCGCTAGCTGCAGAATAATAGCCTAGTATTTGCCTATGCACCTGTGACATGGTAACAAATGTCATTCTGTAATACTAGGTTTGATCCTTTCCAGTTGTGCTTGTTGAGGCTTGACTGATTAGCCAATAAAAACAAACTGTGCTGTTCTCATTGCCCAGTTGTAACCTCAGAACAGGAAAGGAGAAGTTACTGTTTGTGTAGAATAACAGGAAAGTATGCACTGTAAGTGTTGCTAGTCATGCTTTGTCCATCTACCATAGTTATAGGAAAAAATACTGCAAGGAACCACCACGATGTAAAATCCACAGTTTAATTGGAAGAACAAGCGCTTTCACACACCATCCCGGTGTGCTTCATCAGGTTACAATTAAACAATCTAAAATCAGCATTTATATACAAAAACTTCATCAATTATTCCATTAAGATTCCAATTAATATATATATATTTAAATATTTAAAAGGGAAATGACATTTCGTGCCATAAAGACTTTCTCCTATACAGAGAGAAACAAGTGAAGTAAAACAGGCAGTATATTTCAATAACACTGCTTAACTTCCACTTATATGCCTATCGGCTTAATAATAATTATTGCACTTTTAACTTGCTTCCCAATCACACAGAAGAGGCTATATTTTATGCATTAGGTGTTTACTCCCCAAAATATGATAACATAAATGTAAAAGTTCATACACCTACAAAAATATTAACAATAATAGCAAATAATTATAAACAAATAAATACATATGTGCAAGTGTTATTAAGTAAAACAAAAACAAAATGTATTCATGGAATGAAATATATAATATAAGATGTCAAAAAAAATAATCTAAACATTCCATTTGATATATCTAAAATCAGATATAATTAATTTATAAAAATACTTAATCAACATCAGTAGCAATAGAGCCATGGTAAATTTATTTATTTATTTATTTATTCCATTGACATATGTTGACCATTTAATTATGATAATATTAATGTTGATAGATATGTGCACTATAATATAAAAGACATATATATATATAAATTAATATTAATAATATAAAAATATTTGATGTGTAAATACTAAATATATAATTTATGAAAATCCAATGTATGAGGCCATTACATTCATTGTCTAAAGTTGCCCTAAAAGAGCCGGTCTAATATTAACAATGGAATTAAGACCCGGTTCTATATGGGCTCTTAAATTCAAAATCCACTTTAATTCACATAGCTCAAGGGTGCCAATAGGATCTTTTTCTCCCTTATTTACATTCACTATTTGGATTACCCTGAATTTAAATACATGTTGTGGAAATGTTTGACAATGTTTGGCCAAAACATTGGTAAGATTACCCTTTCTAATATCGTACACGTGGTTATAGACCCGATCTTTGAGTCTTCGTTTGGTCATGCCCATGTAGTATGCTGTGCACAAGTCACAAGTAGCTAGGTAGATGATATTCCTAGTTTCACATGTGGCATAAAACATCGGGCTAAAGGCAGTATTTATGCCCGGAACATCAAACACCTGTACAGTAGATAAATATTTGCATATGCTACATTTCTTACAGGGATAAGTACCTTTCTTATAAATGGCTCTAATATCTAGCTCTCTGGAGTCCATTTTTTTCTTTGCATAATAGCCTCTTCAGATTTAAGCTGTTGTTAAACCTAAAAATTGGTTTATTTCCCACTAACTGCGATATAACAGGATCAAGTAATAGAATCTTCCAATTATTCTGTATAATCTGTATAATATGATCTATATCATTCATATATTTTATACTAAATGGTAATTAAATCTTATTTCTTTCAATGTTATGATTATAGTGGCCTTTCCTCCTGCAAACAGGAGTTTCTAAAGCTACTGTTGTTAAATCATTTATCAAGGCTACTGGATATCCCCTATTCACAAAACAGTTTTTTTGAAAACTCACTAACCTCAGCACATCATCCTGAGAACTACAAAGCCTAGATATTCTATTCATCTGGCCTTTTACTACATTGCGGAAAATGTAGCGGGGGTGCATGCTGTCAAAATGCAGGATGCCATTTTTCCAGCATGGCTTCCGATATAAGGAAGTAGCAATCTGATTATTTATATCCTTCGTGATGGTAATGTCTAAGAAGTTTACACTAGAAACAGAATACTCATAAGTGAACCTCAAAAAAGGAGTAGTGGACTCCATGTAAGTAACAAATTCATGCAAAGAGTCTATACCCCTATTCCAAAATAACAGAATATCATCAACGAAATGCTTGTATAAGATGACATTTTTAAACCTAGGATTGTTAAAAATAAACTCCTTTTCCCATTGGTAAACGGTCAGGTTTGCATACGCATTGGCACAGGGAGTGCCCATTGCCACTCCCCATGTCTGTGTATAAATCTGATCTTTAAATAAAAAGATGTTATTGTTCAGGACCATATCCAGTAAAGTACAAATCACCATTTGGTCATTATTATCCATAGTGTTGCAAAAGTGTAAGTATTCCCTTATGGCATCAAGGCCAAACTCATTAGGGATACTGGTAAACAAGTTTTTAATGTCTAATGTTACCATTAATGTTCCACTATGTAATTTAGCACCAACGGTGTCTTGTTGTAAATCCTTCAACAATCCATAAGTATCTTTTAAAACGGAAGGAATGGAGTTAACTAGGGGACCTAGTTTAGACTGTATATAAATAGATGCATTTTCGGTCACCCAATGCCTCCCAGAGACTATGGGCCACAAAGGAGGGGGATCCTCTCCTTTATGCATTTTGGGAAGCCCTTTTATCAAGGGAATTAATGGAGAATCTATTATTAAAAAATCATATAAAGACTTACTAATGCATCTAGTCATAAGCATATCATATATAGTATCATAAACATATCTTATCATGGAGTCCACTTCAGATTTATCCATTAGTCTATATGCCATATCATTACCAAGCATATTAGACATCAGATCAACATACATGCCGGTATCCATGGCTACCACCCCTCCACCTTTGTCTGCCGGTTTAAATACAATTCCTTTATCATCACAAAGATTGTTAAGGCAACGTCTTTGCCCTTGATTTAAATTAACAAATACACCTTTATGTTTTCCTTCCTTGTAATAGGAATAGAAATCATATTCACATGAGCGTAAAAAACACTCAACTGTATTAGGCATAGGCGGCATAAAACAGCTTTTCCTTTTACAAACATTCGAAGCATAAGAAAAATCATCATTATTACAATCTTTAAACAGTACCTTTAAAGATAGCTTCCTAGCATATAAACGTAGGGCTATCAAAGTGTCTGAAAGTTCACTTCCTCTTGAGGGGATAAAGGAGAGCCCCTTATTCAAAACAAACTGTTCATCAGGAGAAAATTCCCTTGAAGTTAGGTTGAAAAACAAGGTATTTAGTTCTTTATCCTTCTCCTCGGTTCTAACTCTTCCCCCGATAACTTTCTTTTGCCTCTGCCTCGACTTTGTGAACGCGTCTGCGTTCTGCTCTTGTAAGGAAGTGGATAGTTTAAAGGCACCGCAGGCACACAAAGATTCATGGCCGTATCTACTTTCGGTCTAGCCCCTAACCCTTCATGATGTTTCATACCTTGTTGATTACAAGGAATTGAGGCATTAGATGATGGCAAATCTTTGCTAGATGTATCAACAAAATGTTCACCACTTACGTGAGGTTCCGTCTGAGAGTCATTAAAAGTAGTATTGTCGGATGTGAAATCACGGGAGTTGTTAGCTGGGTGCATAGGTTCAGATTCACTATCGTTGACCCTCGGCCATACGAAGATGCACCCCAGCTGGAAATCCTGGCAATCACGTTTCAATTTCTTGAGCATAATTTGCTCCAGTCTGTTACTATAAAGTACAAGCTGTCGACACATACTATTGATTTTTGAAATACAAAGCTCACTTTTATAATTGGCAATGAGACATTTGTAGTCATCCTCGACCTTGGTGGTTAGTTCAGTCTCAATGGGAGAGAAGTATTCTATTAGCAGATGGATATATTTAGTCCCAAACTCTACATTCAATTGCTGCCATCTCCGTAGCAATTCCGGATGGCTGTCACCATAACTTGGCATGCATAAGACTCTCATTCCTCGTGGAATGACTTTGAAATGAAGGCATGCCTCCATATGCCTTCTTTGCCATATGAGTCTATGAAGTTTATAAAGATCATTTTCTAAACTTCTAAGTGAGCCATAAAAATCTGTCAAGTTATCAGTGTTCTGTGTTACCTTGTTCAGAACATGATTACACATGTCAAACTTCAACAGCGGATTTTCCTGTTGTTGAAACAAACAACTCCAGCCATCAACAGCTCCTGTAGCAGCAGGATTATAGTCCAATTCTATATTAGGCAAATCCATCATGTAACGGTCGAGAGAGCAAACGAAAACCACCAATATCAGCAACAAGCAAAAAACGACCATTCAGAGGTTCCTTCCAACGAAAAAAGCAAGATATAGGAAAAAATACTGCAAGGAACCACCACGATGTAAAATCCACAGTTTAATTGGAAGAACAAGCGCTTTCACACACCATCCCGGTGTGCTTCATCAGGTTACAATTAAACAATCTAAAATCAGCATTTATATACAAAAACTTCATCAATTATTCCATTAAGATTCCAATTAATATATATATATTTAAATATTTAAAAGGGAAATGACATTTCGTGCCATAAAGACTTTCTCCTATACAGAGAGAAACAAGTGAAGTAAAACAGGCAGTATATTTCAATAACACTGCTTAACTTCCACTTATATGCCTATCGGCTTAATAATAATTATTGCACTTTTACCTTGCTTCCCAATCACACAGAAGAGGCTATATTTTATGCATTAGGTGTTTACTCCCCAAAATATGATAACATAAGTGTAAAAGTTCATACACCTACAAAAATATTAACAATAATAACAAATAATTGTAAACAAATAAATACATATGTACAAGTGATATTAAATAAAACAAAAACAAAATGTATTCATGGAATGAAATATATAATATAAGATGTCTAGAAAAAATAATCTAAACATTCCATTTGATATATCTAAAATCAAATATAATTAATTTATAAGAATACTTAATCAACATCAGTAGCAATAGAGCCATGGTAAATTTATTTATTTATTTATTTATTCCATTGACATATGTTGACCATTCAGAGACACAGGCTACAAGGTTTGATTCTGACTTCTGGTTATTGGCTAGGCTTGGCTTACATATATCATTTTATATACTCATTTAAGGAGATTTTTTTCTCACTCCAGTGCCTTGCAGGCTGCTCTACCAGATTCTCCCAAGCATCCTATCCTGAAATGTCTTCGCTAGCTGCAGAATAATAGCCTAGTATTTGCCTATGCACCTGTGACATGGTAACAAATGTCATTCTGTAATACTAGGTTTGATCCTTTCCAGTTGTGCTTGTTGAGGCTTGACTGATTAGCCAATAAAAACAAACTGTGCTGTTCTCATTGCCCAGTTGTAACCTCAGAACAGGAAAGGAGAAGTTACTGTTTGTGTAGAATAACAGGAAAGTATGCACTGTAAGTGTTGCTAGTCATGCTTTGTCCATCTACCGTAGTTCCAACAGAGTAAAATGTTCCCTGTTTATGTTGCTATCACTCTATCACTGTATAAAGAGTGATGGGCTCTTTTGCATTACAAAGGACTACCAGATGTAATCTAAGAGTAAACATTTCAGGGCTGGATGCTTGGCAGAATCTGGAAGTGCAGCATGCAAGGTCCTAGACTGAAAAAAGTCATTTAAAGAGTATATAAAATGGCATATGTAATTGTGTGTATGAGTAGTGCATAAGCAAGGGGTGCAGTAAAGCCTACACCCATAATACACAAATTGGAAGAAGATCTGATGCATTTTAGAAGTTTGATATAAATCAGTCTTTACTGGAGGAGCCAATGCAACAATGCAGCTAATGTTTTTTTTGCTACAATCAAACGGAGTTAAATGAAAACAGCAAACATCAGTATGACATTAACAGACTAGAATTGTGATGAGTGTGTTGCAGAAAGAAATGAAATAATCAGTGCATGTTTATGCTGAGATACTGTACTGACAGCTAGAAGGCTTATATACAGATAGAATGGCAATAACTGTCACTGAATTGTCAGATGGTCACTGTTTTTATCAAATGTGGTAGTTTACCTACCTATTATTGAATATGTAATAGCATAGCAAAGTGGTGTTATGTGTATGGTAAGGCTTGTAGGCACAGTGTATCTTGTGTGGACTTTAATCCTTGTGTGAGAGCTTTTCCCTGTCTTTGTGGTTGTGTGATCATGGAGTTTATATAATTAGGGAAGGTGTGAGGTCATAGCCCCCATGGAAAGGGTTGTCTGAATGGCATAGATGAAAATGACAAACAGCTAGGTGTGAGAATGGGTATATCTATGGGTGTTCGCTGCACCGGTGATCAAGCAGCTCAAGTGCAAGAATTTAATATCTTGGCGAGTTTTGCCACAGTGTATTGTATTGTGGGGGCTAGCAGTGTGCTTTTCTGGGCATTCTCCCATTCTCTTCACTGTGTTTCAACCTTGGAGTTGGTATATAGAATTCCAGGGGATGTGAAGGGCTTGTGCGTCTTTTACGGTGATCTGAAAAAAAGATTGTCAACAGCGCTGCCAGCATTGTAATGTGATGTGCGGTATGCCATTTCCAGTAAGGTAAATTAAAATGCTTTGTATTCTTGATTTAATTTCTATAAATTGAAGGACAGCAATGTGATAGTTCAGCAACTTTCAGTACAAACAAAAGTTGTGTTAGAGCTGTTTCCTGAGGTGCAGTGGTACTAGATTTGATTCCCCTAGCCTCCCTTGCCTAACTGTGACTCTGAGCAAATCACTTAACCAGACACCACTCCCTGGCTGAGTCTGGAAAGGATTCATGGAAATCAGTGCTCTATCCAAGAAAACAAATACATCCATCCATATGTATATATATATATATATATATATATATATATATATATATATATATATATATGCAGGTTATTTATTTATTTTTTGTATGTATATATACACATTTGAAAGTGGAAGTGAGTGAGGAAAGAGGCTTCACAAATGGGATGTATAGAGAAACTCTCTCCCACCACACACTTCTGATGTTGGTTTCATCCATGTTTGTACTGGCTAACATTGTATGAAAACGACATTCACTTAATCCATAGATTGTTGCACACATCAAGAACATGAAAGCAAATTCTAAAGGTTGTCGCATACCCTATTTAGTTAGAAATATGTGCAAGAGGGAAATATAACGCAAAATAGCCAAAGGCAAAGCTGAAAGATACTGAGCAAACTGAGATGAGGAGAAATGCTAAATATTTACAGAAGTATTAAAGGTATGCAACTAGTCTTTTGGTTCTCTATAGATAGGAATGAGGGGACAACAGTATGGAGCAGGAAGGAAATGCACAGAGAGAGGGAAGAATTTATTTGTAAAGGCCACTGTCTGTAGGGTATTCTCTAACCTGGCACTAACGTGAGGAAGGAAAGAGAAAAGAAAACAGTGCTGACTAATAATTACTGTCAAAACAAACTTACATTAAATGTAAAATAGATGTCATACCAGATAAGAATGTTTCAGGATGGCATGTACAGATAGATGATAAACACATAATTATAAAAAGTACATTTACAATTGTTGTGCGGAATCATGAAAATGGGTACTTTTTTCTTTTCTTGTAGTGTAACATATCATCCTTGACATCATGCTAAAAGTGATGAACATTCTTATTTTAAAACACCTTTATTAAATTCACACACTTTAGTTAATGACAGGGGTATACATACGTTAATAGAAAATAAAACAAATGTTTGCAAACTTTTTTCTTTAATTTTTCATGCATTGTACATATATGTTTTTTAACGATTATAATTTACCCTGCATTGAATAAATTGCTCAAGTCCTGCCTTCTCTGGAATTTGACTCCTCCTCCTGAATATTATTCTGCATATATTGTTCACACAGATTCCATTTATTTTGATGTAGTTTACTCTTTTCCCTTACTTAAAGAAACCACCTCCAACTATTTTATCTCCTTTACATCATTTTATTTGTTGTATTGTTTAATGGGATGGTCCAAATGGGTGCAAAAGACCCTTTTTCAGTGGAAGCCTGCAGAGTAAAGCTACCCAAAAGAAAAGTATAGATAGATTCCAAAAATACAAATATCACATATTTGTTTACATTTTTTTTTAAATATTAACAGTTTCAGCTGGATGAAAATTTTAATACAATAAAATAGTATTAGAATATTGCAAAACATTGTTCAGAGGAAAATAAGAAAATAAAATAATTAGTGGCAGCGATATTGAAAAAGAAAGTGTAAGAGAGCTAGCGATGTCAAATTAGGTTGGACAGGTGATAAACATGTGCATATCCAAGAATTCAGGAAAAAGTCAATACACCAAATACTTCTTCTCAGCCTGGTTTGAAGGTAAAATGTCAGTTAAAAAAACATAAAACAGTTTACCAAATAAAATCTTCCATCCAAAACACCAAAAAGTAAGTAATACAATAGTTATCACTTAAGTGCTTTCATCCCCTATATCAATTAGGACTTCATCAGAACTGAAAAATCTTTCAAATGACTTCACTTAAATCCAGTTCGAGCCCTAAAGTGTAATGTCTCTTAAAGGTGTATACATCATTAACAATACCTTTCCACAGCATAATCAGTATGAGATTTAAATATCAAAGTAAATAAAAACCCAGTGGATAAAAACTCAATATAACCAATTAATTTCAATATACATTTTTAAAAATATGAAATAACATAAAAATGTTCTTTTGAAGTTATTTAAAACATGAAACTCAAAAGAAATACTTTCATTTCATATCATTAATTGGTACCATCAGACATTTTTCAGTTATGTATACAACCTTATAGGGAGCAGCCAACAGTGTGCTGAACTAATAGTAAATGGAAATTCCTATACTGAACAGGGGAATATAGCAAATTTGTTGGCTTACAAATTTAGCTCCAATTTCACCCCCTCTCACCCTCAGTTTCTCCTCAAGGAAATACCCTCTACCATTTCTCCCCTATCACTAAAGAACAGGTCCTCACTGCACTCTCCAGAGCTAAAACACTGCATCAGTGGGTCTTGATAATATCCCAGGATGCTTTCTAAAATAGCTTGAAACATGACCTGTTAGGCCTACTAGAATCTCTGTTCAACTAAAACCTCCAGGCAGGCTTCATCATTAGGGAATGAAGGAGTGCAACTGTCATCTCTCTACACAAAGGCAGGCCATCAACAGACCCATGGAAATACAGACACATAAGTTTGACTAGTCTTATATGCAAGGCCATGGAAAGAATTATCATGCATTTGATAAGCAAAGATCTAGGAAATCTTCAAACACTGGATCCATCCCAGTTCAGGTTTTCTAAAGGGCAAGTCATGCATTTTAAACTTGGTGGACTTCTTTGAGAAATTCACTACACTCAAGGATGAGGGCAAAATGGTACATACTGAATACCTTGACCTGGCAAAGGCATTTAACACAATACCACGCTTGGGATAGCCAAATAGCACACACAATAGGATGCATGAAGTTAGGGTGGTGGAATACACCTCCACCAATAGACCTCTTACTAGTGATGTCCCACAGGGCTTGGTACTGGGACCACTCCCGTTTGGAATATACTTCTATGAGGTTAAGGCAAATGTAGCAGGCCTTTGGCTGACCAAATTTGCTGACAGCTGCAATCTAGGTAAAATCACTGACTCCCTCAAAAATGTAGATATCTTCCAGGAAGGTCTGACACAGACAAATAACTGGTGTCAAAACCTAAAACTCAGTGCAAAAAACTGCATAATTATACCCCTTGGTAAGATGACTACCCTTGTAAATTGCAACATTGATAACACTCTGTTAAGAGCAGATCCAGTGGTAAGGGACTCGGGAACTCAGAGTGACAGTAACCTGAACTTTGATCACCATGTATCCATGGTCATTAGGAAATCTTTCTACATGGCACAACTTATAAGTAAACGCATGATATCCAGATCTAAGGAGATGATAGTCCCACTATATGCATCCCTCATTAAACCAACAATCAAGTACAATGCAACCTTCTGCATGTACCAGACCAGGCATTTGCAACAACTGGATTGGCCACAGAGGTTCCTCTCTAAAAGAATACAGGGTATAAATGAAATTTCCTATGCAGACTACCTCAAAGCCTTGTCCCTGTACTCGGTCTCCTGCAAAGTACTGGGGGTTATCTATGCCTAACCTACAAGACATTCTCTTATCCAGCCCTGATGGATCTGCTACACAATCACAAAACAAACAGCAGTACAAATACCTGATCTAAGGATCTAAACATCATCTGTGACATAAAAAAAACATGTTGGAGGGAAAAATATGTGTCTCAGAGATTACCCCTTCTCTGGAATAGACTTCCCATTCAAGTGAAACATAACTCTTCCCTAGGTCTATTCAAATGCAGTGTGGACCAATGGATGGAAAATCACAAATTCACCCCAGCTTGTCATCTGTGGCCCTTATGGATAGGGGCAATTTGTAGATGCCCCAAGTCACAGGCCTATACTAAAGCCATTCTAGCTCATGGGCACTGATAATTGAGAAAATTGTGGCATGAATAGCTAGGCTAAAAAGGCTCTTGGGCTAATAGCCTAGTATCCTCCTAAGATCCTAACCTCCTATGAACCCACCCAAAATTTAGATGCCAAAATATTAGATTATGTACTTAATTTCTATAATTTAGCTATTATCTATAATGTCTGTAATTTGAGAACTGGGATTATGGCTATACTTTTATTTAAACTTGGGGGTGTGGTGGCATCAAGTCTTATTTGCCATAGTAGTTCTTTGTGTTCCATCTTGTTTCCCATAAACCACCCCTGGGATCTGGGATCATAATTTCAAAAATCCTAAACAAGAACTTCTCAAATCACATACATACAAGACTACATTTATACAATGCATTGTTTATGTTCTCCTTCAAAATATCATGACAATGTTTATATATATATTTTCTAAATAACCTTTCTGTTTTCCCTGCATAAAATGCAGGGCAACATGAACATTTAGCTAAATATACTAAACCATTACTTCCACAATTACCTTTATGAAAGATCACCATATTATGCTGTCTATTCTCTAAGTTGACTTTATCATAATTTAAAATGAAATGTAACTACAAACTCCACATTTAAAGGTACCCCTAATGTAGTCCCTGGCTCCAGATTTATTGTTCCTTTCCAAAATTTGTTTTAAATTACTCCCAGTTTAGTATACAAAAGTTGTTTTTGTTCCACAAATTGTAAAACTTCATTAGTCAAAAATATTTTCCAAGTTTCCCTCAACTATATTCTTAACTTTTACTACTTCCTGCATTATATTGTACCACAAGTGCTTTTTTAAAATTTATATCCACACCTACATCACCATTAGAATGCAAAGGGTTCATTTTATTCATAAAATTCTCATTAAGGGACATTCCAAACAAAGGTCTAAATATGATCTTCATAATATCAGTGATTTGAATACAAATATTAAGAACTAGATCTCTAGAGTACCCCCTCTCTAAAGTATTTGTTCTACCTTAGTTCTCTCAAGGACAAACATGCTGTCATCAGATATCATACTGGCCAAACGAATAAAATGACCCTTTACCAATCCTTTCTTTAATGTGAAAGGATGTGAACTATTAAAATGTAAATATGAATTACTGAATGTAGGTTTCCTGTATATATTAGAACTAAATCCACCATTGGAACTGGAAATATGTGTCCACAGATTGATACCTTCCCTATGGAAGTGACAAGCAAACCTGAGAAATTCAGTAGTATGATTTAAATATTTTACAAATGAAAATATCATCCGAATATCTAAAATTGGCTTTATAATATACAAAATAATCTGAAGAAAAAAAAACACATTTCTTTTCCCAAAACCAAATTTGCAAACATGGGTGCAAGGTAACACCATGAATTCATTGATATAATTCCCCTTCAAATCATATGAAATTATTTTCCAAGTCAGTTTCCACACAATTCATAAGAAAATTAAATTTCTTAGAATTTAGAAAATCACAATTCAAAAGGGCTTCATGAAAAAATGATTTACCATCATCCTGTGAAATGCAGGAAAAAGATCGACAATGTCAACAGTTAAAAAATGTGTATCTCTTTCCCATTATTCACCCGTTAGCCTGCCTAAAAATCCCAGAAATCTTTTATAATGTGTGAAACTCTACCATCAACAGGTTTAAAAATTCTGCTTATATAGATGGCAAAGTGATAAGTCTTAGAGTCCAAAAGTTCATAAAACTTTCATTAAGGGCATAAAGGCTCTGAATGTGGATATTTGTTTTAGAGGAAGTGGAATACTTTGGTTACGGTTGGTTTAGATTTTGGTTTCCATTTTCTAGTATTTGTTTTTTCAGCAGCCAACAGCATTAACCATATTAAGACCTAACAATATCTAGGCTAGTCAGTTTCTATATCCCATCACAATACAATAATTTCCTTAGTTACAATAAGTTGCTCCCCATTATTTCTGACAAAGTACCATATATGGAATTTTTAAAATCTGCCCCCCATAAAAACATGTTCCTAGTTACCTCTCTGTCTCCCATCACACCTCCAGCATTTTCTGTCTATCTGGGGAAAAATTTTTTGAAGTCTGCTTGGGATATAAAAATATGTAATCTCCGTGGTATTCCCGAAGTCTCAAAACAACCCACTAAAGTGTAGTGGGTCCAAAAAAAAAACAGTGTAAGAAACTTCTCTGTGTGGAAGATTTTCAGTCCATATATTTCTAGTTAATCACTGTATATTAATCAGATCATACAATAGTAGTAGAAGTAGCAAACGTAAACTCGTCTTAAGTCAAAACAAAACAAAACAAAAAGTAATAATAGAAAATATATAATTGTACAGCATTACTAAGTATTCAAAAGTAATCCAAGCAAGGCAGGCAGTCTGTTTCCAGTCGAAAATCCTTTATTAAGTACACAGACAAGCGATCCAAGTGAAACAAAAATAGAGTAATAATTTCCTCACAAGCTTTCTATATATATATATATATATATATATATATATATATATATATATATATATATATACTTTTTATCAGGCATGGGAGTGGTTTATTGTGCTGTAAAACAAAGTGTTACTGGTACACATGTTAAATTCACACCCCTTCCCCATCAGTGTGACATTCGAGCTGGTCCTGCTCTACTTAGTAGCTGTCATAATAATATAAAACCCTTATGTACTTTAAATAAAATTTATAATGATGTGGTACCTCTTATTTAACCAAATTATTAAGTAGATTATTAAGTCTGTGATTTTATTCAAGACAATATATTACATGGCTGGAAATATATCAACCTTAATTCATTTGGCAATCAAAAATATATATAAATATATGTGTGTGTGTATATATATATATATATATATACATTTTGCATGTAGAAATCAATTTCTGTTTTCATAACCTATTGTTAACAAAGATCGCTTTCATCCTTCTAGACTTCTTCAGGTCTGTGTACAAGAACCCTAAAAACCTATATAATTGTATAATTAGTTAGTATTGTTATTACACATCATTTTGAATAAAGTGGAAAAAAGAACCAGAAAAAAATAAAAATAAGAAAAAATGTATGTATGATGATGGAAACAAAATATACACTTACATTTCAACTGACTTAAAATGGTATTTAAAACCAATTTGTAGAATAAAATAAAATAAAATACAATTAGTCATGTAAACAATGTGGCAATTTTCTATAAGTGTATATTTTGTTTCCATCATCATACATACATTTTTTCTTATTTTTATTTTTTCTGGTTCTTTTTTCCACTTTATTCAAAATGATGTGTAATAACAATACTAGCTAATTATACAATTATATAGGTTTTTAGGGTTCTTGCACACAGACCTGAAGAAGTCTAGAAGGACGAAAGCGATCTTTGTTAACAATAGGTTATGAAAATAGAAATTGATTTTTACATGCAATATATATATATATATATATATATATATATATATATATATTTAGAAAGCTTGTGAGGAAATTATTACTCTATTTTTGTTTTACTTGGATCGCTTGTCTGTGTACTGAATAAATGATTTTTGACTGGAAACAGACTGCCTGCCTTGCTTGGATTACTTTCAAATACTTAGTAATGCTGTACAATTATATATTTTCTATTATTGCTTTTTGTTTTGTTTTGACTTAAGACAAATTTACGTTCGCTACTTCTACTACTATTGTCTGATCTGATTAATATACAGTGATTAACTAGAAATATATGGACTGAAAATCTTCCACACAGAGAAGTTTCTTACACAGTTTTGGATATAAAAATATGCATGCAACCACTTCCATGCAAAAATAATAAACCTTCTAGACTTTGCTGCATACTTGGGATACATACAAATGTCCTTTCAATGTTCTTTTGTATATTGCCTTTCCATTCTCACTTCCCAGTCTTTTCTAAAATCTTTTGATGGATTCTTGTAGTTATCATACATTATTTTATATGCCATACTAATTATCCATGTTTAAACAGCAGTTTCTGTTCAAGATGCAAGTAAAAATCAGTCAGAGCTGGTCTTTCACTTATCATTCCCCTATGCCTTTCTCTTCCTATACTCTGTTATTAACCCTGGTAGAGACAGCATCTGCTTGGCCCCATCCCATTCTATTACCTTTCCCTTTCTAGTTTCTGCTTCCAATACTTTTGTTTTTACTATTTGTTTCCCAATGACTTTTACCACCTTCCTTCCTATTTTCTGTGCCCCCTACATGCAGTTTTCCCTATTTGGTAAAAATCTCCTTTCTCCATTCCTGTGTTGCCTTAGTTCTTAAATATCTTCTGCTACTTTCTTCTTTATGATTATAATATCCTGTATGGTTGCTGTTGTTCTCCTTAACGGTCTGCATCCAAAACCCTACTTTCTTCATATTTTGTGACCACCCCTACCCTTTTCAACATAATTCCTTTCCCAATTTTCTGCTTGTTTTATATATCTGAGCTTTAACTGTGTAGTTCTATAGTATCTCTTCATTCTGTTCTACAGGGAGGAATACCTTATGCTATTTAATTCTTGCCCTTTTTCACACCCAAATTCTTTCACTTTGTTAATTATGGTCTACACCTCATCCTCTAATTGATAAAAATATGTCTGACCTGTATATAAGACTAAATATATTAGGGACATTTTCAATACATGTATCTTACTATCCATATCCATAGTCAAGATCTTCCAGCTTCTCAATGTTTGTATTATCTTTTGCTTTGTTTCTTCACACATATCCTAAGTTGATGAAACAGAACCCTTTTTAATCCATATGCCTAAATACCTCATCTTATGTCTCCACAAATATGGGTATTCCTGAACTAATTTATGTGTGATAACATAATTTGACACTGTAGCCTTTGTTTTATATCCTGTAAACATTGAAATTGTCTCTAAATATTTCAGAACACTGAAATGTCTTTTTCTGGGTTTATCAAGTACAAAGTAATACCATCTGCAAATAAAGCTAATTTGTCTTGATTACCATGCCAGTTATATCCTTGAAATTGTGAGCCCCTTATTTTCTTTGCCAATGATTACAAGTATAAAGCAAAAACAAGGGGAAAGCAGACAACAATGCCTGGTTCCTATTTTCAAATACAGTTTCAGAGAGGAACCCTCCCACCTTCATTTTTGCCTTTAACCCATTATATAGTATCCTGATTAACTCCATTATTGAATCAGGGAACAAAAATGCTTCCATTACCCTACTTGTAAAATCCCAGCCAACTCCATTGAATGCCTTCTCTTTATCAAAACCGACCAATAATAGCAGTGTATTCTTAAACAAATATATCACTTTTGTCAAAACCTTAGCCATTCTCTCAACTAGTATAGGAATAAACAGTTTATATTCATATATATATATATATATATATATATATATATATATATATGGGTCTACCTGAAAACGCTGACAGTGCACAACACCGATGACGAGAACACCGACAGCAGAAGATCGACAATGGAGAAGACTGGCAGTTGAGAATCCTGATGCTGAGAACACCAACATGTTAAGTTAAGTGTGCGATATGGATGGACGTTAGGGTCAGGGTGTGGGTAAAGTAAGTGTGTGATAGTGCCGGACGTTAGGGTAGGGTGCGGGTCAGGTAAGTGTGCAATAGTGACGGACTTTATGTTTAGGGGCACGTTAAGTGAGTTAGGGTTAGGGTGTGGGTAAGGTAAGTGTGCGATAGTGACGGATATGAGGGTTAGGGGCGGATTAAGAGAGTTATGGTTAGGGTGCAGGTAAGGTAAGTGTGCGATAGTGACAGAGTTAAGGGTTAGGGGTGGATTAAGTGAGTTAGGGTTAGGGTGTGGGTAAGGTAAGTGTGCAATAGTGACGGACCTTAGGGTTAGGGTTTGGGTTAAGGTTAGTGCATAGATAGTTGTGTATGTAAGGTTTAGTGTAGGTTTATAAGGTTTTTGGTGGGCTTGTGCTGTGTGTGTATTTTTCAGGAAAGGTTTTTTTTGTTGATTGTTGGGATTTTGGTTTGTCAGGCATGTGAAGTTTCGTGTTTTGAACTTTCTTTTTTTGTCGTTTTTTTCATGTCGGTTATTTTGTTGTCAGTGTTTTGGTGTATTGGTGTTATCAGGTAGACCCATATATATATATATATATATATATATATATATATATATATATATATATATATATAGGTCTGAGGGGTCTTTGCCCTCTTTGAGTAGTACAGCCACCACCAATTTCAAGATACTAGCACTATTCCTTATTTAAAAAAAAATCTTCCAAATCTTTACCACATTCTTCCCTCCTAACTTCCAAACTTCTGCAGGAATATAATCTATTCCTGAGACCTCCTTGTTGATTGATTATACATCACAATTTTTATCTCATCCTATCTATGTGACAACATTAAAGCACAGGGAGCGCTTTCATATATTTATTATTTATTTATTTATTTATTTTACATTTGTTGACTGGGTTAGTCTGGCTGAGCTGATAGCCCTTTTTCAGCAGAGACCTGTAGAAAAGCTCCACAAATTTACATAGAAATCAAAAACATTAGCATTTGTAAGTTCTGTTTTTTAAGCTTCACAAATTTACATAAAACGTCAAAAACATTAGCATTTTTAAGTTGGAAGTTATAGGAGCATAGAGACTATTTACAGAGTTATTGCTGACATTACACTAAAGATATGTGCAGGAAACAGTATGCAGGTTTATCTTACAGTATATGAGGTAAACTACAGTCAAGAGGCTGTATAAAAGTAGAGAATTTTTAAGATCAAATAATTAGTTCATTAATTTGTCAGACAGAGCTAAAACTTAACAGAAATTACAAATACCTGAGCTGTGCAGGGCCCATGACCTCACTGTAGTTGTCACCCAATGCAGATATTGTAAAACCCCAGGTATGACATGGTCAAAACATAATGCTGTAATCAATGCCCTCTCTGAAAACTCTAGCTCCACTGAAGTTCAAGTTAACATTGTTGTAGCCCAAGATAAAGGGAAGTGTAGTTGTCTAGTGTAGTAAAGGGTCACTGCATGCAACACAACTGAGAAGTCATTATTTTGCACCAGATGTTATATACTGGAGATGATTCAGAGATAGTACTATAAAGACTTCACTGCAGTCTGGCATTCAGTTTAGATTGTTTATAAAAGTGAAAGTTGCAACTCCCAGTTTTCCATTATACTTTTCCCTCCTAACTTCCAAACTTCCACAGGAATGCCATCTGTTCCTGGAGAGTTCCCTGTTGATTGTTTATACATCATGATTTTTATCTTATGCCCTCCTATGTTATCTATTAATTATGGACTATCTTCTTCCTCTAACCTTGGCATAGTTAAGTCTTCCATAAATATTTCCCTTTGTGCCTATTCTTGGTTTCCCCGTTCCTCTGCTATATACTGACTTTCATAGAATTTCTGATATATCTTTAATGCCTCTATAAGGTTTCTGGTTATTTTTCTTGGCATAGTCTCCCTAAGTTTGGCAACACCCCTTTCATTTTTCTATTGAATAAGTTGTGATAATAATTTGTTTATCTGGGGTTATCAAAATATATTTGTTTAACAGCAAACAACAACCTTTCTAAGCTCATGCATATTATCTAAATATTATATTGATTTCCTTTTAGCATTCAGCAATTGCTCCTCTTCTTCTGCAAGAATGTGCTTCACCTGCAATACATTAACCTTTGTCAGCCCTTCTAAATAATACCTATTACTACTTTCCCATATCTCTTTCTCTCTTTAACATATTTTAAAACCCCATTTTCATTTTAATCCACTCCCTGGTTATCCTTTCTGAAGACATTTGTATCTTCCCTAATAACTCTTGAATCATTTCCACTACACATTCCTTAAATTCCTCTGTTTAACAAATTTGTAGGAAAGTGCCAATGTCTCATTTTGACTTGATTACTCTGTATTTTTCTTAGTCTTATTGGTGCATGATCTGAAATAGTTACTGAATATGAGCCAAAGATTTCAGTTAAATGCATATGCTTCTGTGAAAAATAATTTCTATCTAGTCTAACCCAGTTATTGCACTTTGAGAACAATATTCTTAGATATTTCTTCAAAAATTTACCCTCGTTTGTTATATTTTCCCCTGTAGGTCCCCCTGGTACATCCTCACTATTGCAGATCAGGTTCTAGTCTGCATCCATGAATACTATTTCCTGCTGAAAAGCTCACTACCTTTCACCAAATTCCCCTGCGCTCCACAATAGTAGTTTTAGTTTGAATATAAATACATGCCAGTGTAATCCTCCTTCCCTGTCAATAACCCCTTTATTACCACAAATCTATCATCATTGTCTTTCTTTTCCACTTCTTTTACTATTGAAGCCCCACTCACAATCAGTATTATTATCCTCTTTTTTCCTTTGTCTCTGATACCCCACTCAGTATGCATTATTTTATCTTTCCTTTGCCAAATTCCCATGCTCATGTTTATCCGAACGTGTCTCCTGTAATATTTCTATTTATACTCTACACTTCATATGATTCAATGTACTTTGGCATTGTAGGTATGGAAAAAAAAGCATTTACATTCTATGTTCTAATTGAAATGACAGTCATTCTGATAAGATGCTATTACTTTCACATATTCCACATGTCAATTTTTTAAAGATGTTTCCAACTTGCAATTTACATGCACACACCAGTTTTGACAGGCTGATCTCATAGGTTCATAGGTTCATAAGTGTATACTAGACTAATGACTATTGAGGCCTTTATAACCCTAATAACAAACCCAAGCTCAGATAAATGATCAAAACACTCAAAAACCAAGAACTATAAATGAAAAGAATTCTAATCAAATGGCTTACAGTGAAATTGAGAGATTTCATTTAAGAAGTTTCTAATAAAAGTTAGACAAAAGCACTCAACTTCACTGGAAGACATTCAGCCAGCATTCGTTTCATGTATGGACCTTTATAAACCTAGCCATGTAACCCAAATGTTTTCCATGCATTATTGTGTCATATAGCTTATTTTAAGACATGCATGTTACTTAGGGCATGCTTTAATGTCTTCCCCAGTGATACTGGTGACTGGCCTCTTTGTGGTGGGGGGGGGGGGGGGGTCTTTCCAATCGTATCTTCCTGGGTTGTGTCTGTGAGATGGCTGATTATCCAACAAGTTACAAAGGGACTTACGCCTAATTCTGTGTATTGTTTTACAATGCCTGAGTGTGGTATTGTATCAACTGCTTTAGCTAGGTCAAGGTAGGCAGTATGCACTATTTGTCCCTCATCCATTACCTTGTTGACCTTCTCAAAGACATCAACCAGGTTCAGTAGGCATGACCTGCCTTTGATGAAACCAGACTTGGTTGGGTCCAGGGTATGAAGGTTTTCTATGTCATTATTTATCCTTTCCATGATAATTCTTTCCATGACTTTGCATATTAGACTAGTCAGACTAATGGACTTGCATTTCCAGGGATCCATTGATGGTCTGTGCTTGTGCAGAGGAATGGCAGTTACAATCTACCATTCAAGTGGCATTAAGTCTGTGTGGAAGCTATGACTAAATAATGACACCAGTGGCTATGATATGTCATATTTCAGGCTATGTTGGAGGCATCATGGAATATTATTGGGGTCCATCAAAGTTGTATTATTTGCCTTAGAGAGCACATCTAAGACCTGCTCCCTACTGATAGCTGGGAGGTTATGTTAGATGGTATTTCCTGGGGGGAAGCTGAGGGTGAGAGGGGGTTATGTACTGGCTTTGAGGTTTCAAACATAGCTAAAGAAGGCCTTATGGTTGTCCTTGGCCTAGGATGCTATATTTACCTCAAAATTTTCTTTGTTGGAATTAATTAGTCCTCAATAAGAGCATTTTTATCTTTTTTGGTGTTACACTTCCTAATTTTAGCTATGACTTTTTTTTCTTTGTTGTATAACCTGTTTAATTTGGGATTCCATCAGGGTGGTTATTTCTTATTTAGTTTTGGGCTGACTTCTGGTAGGTAAAACAGCCTCTATGCAATCATTGATATGGCTGTACAGAGCTTCTGTGAATACTTCCACATAGGCTGTTGCATTATATGGGTTTGGAGAGGCTTGAAATTTTGAGATGTTATTACTTAATAGAAGGTAGTTTGCTTTGGAGTAATTTCTAATGGTTGCAGTGTTTGCTGGGGTTATAGAACTGATTCTTATTTTGGCAGAGACTGTTGTGTGGTCTGACCTTACCAGAGTAGTTACAATACTTTGGGGAGGCAGCATTCTCAGACATTTGTGCGTACCAGGTCCAGTATTTACTTCTAGTAGACATGTGCACTTACTGGTCCAGTGTGTTTGTGTTTACAAAGTCTAGGAATCTCTGTGCCTGCAAATGTGGGGTCATGTAGGATTCTCAGTTTATAGAGAGATAATTAAAGTCCTACATGGGTCTGGTATTTGGCTAAGTGGTGAGTGTCTCCAATAGGTCTAAGTATGAGCTATGAGTTTCATGGGATACAGAGAGTGGCCTATAGCGTGCTGGGATATGGTATGGGATTTTGTATATGATAATCTGGATATGCAGATACTCCGTTGCATCATCTTGTTTAACCAACATAGAGGTATGCTTGTTGTTGATATAGATCAAGACACCTCCACCTTTAGTCCCTGCTGAAGTTGCTGGTCTAAATGTGTGGAAGGCACTGAAGCCTTGCACTGCTGTGATACTCTCTGCAGCTTTAAACCACGTCTTAGTAACTGCACAAATGCCCACATTTTCTAAGGTGAGGAAAGCTTGGCTAGTGCACAGCTTCTTGTTTAGATTCCTAGCAGTGAACAGTAACACATTTAGATTTCCTTGGGTAGAGTTTGCTATGTTCATAGGTTCATAGGTGTGTACTAGGCTAATGGCCTTGGAGGCTTTACAAGCCTAACCCATAGGATTAACCTGGCATCATGCCACCTGACCTTAGTTCCCAGTGCCTCTGTCGAGTAGAGCCACTAGAGTGATCCCCAGGGTGAATTTTCTATTTCCCATCCTCTCATCAAGATGTCTCTTGGAGGGCCCAGTGAGGCGCTCCACTTAACATGTATGGGAAATCTATTCCATAGCATGGGCAGTCTCTGGGTTATGAACCTGTTCCTCCAGCTTGTTCTGTTGATTGTGGTAATGAGGTTGAGGTCACTGGAGTGTGTAGTGCAGAGGGATTGGGATTTCTTTAGATGTAGCATTTCTAACAGAGCTGGGTCAGACATGGCTTTGTAAGTCAAGCAGAGATTGTCTCTAAGTAGGCGATATGAGACAGAGAATAGCTGGGGTTTTTTGAGTCTGTCCATATAGGACAAGTGTTTAAGGACCAGGTTGAGCAGGTAAAATCTACCCTTCACAAAACCAAACTGTGTGGGATCCAGAGTTTGTTGATTCCCTATATCCTTGTTTACTAGGTCCATAATGATGCATTCCATAGCTTTGCATATCAGACTTGTCAGGCTAATGGGGTGATAGTTCCTAGGATCTGTAGTTGCTCCTCCTTTGTGGAGAGGGATGACTGTAGCAGTGCGCCATTCGGTAGGGACAAAGCCTGAGGTGAGGCTGTGATTGAACAGGGCACACAGGTGAGGTGCCAGTTCACTCAGTAGTTCATGTAGAACACAGTCAGGGATATTGTCAGGTCTCATAGAAGCTGTATTCTTGGCCTTGGACAGTGCTGTTTTAAACTGTGCAGCAGTAATACTGGGTGTCTGGCAATCTACTGGTATTGTGATTGGTCCTTTGGGAGGGGAGAGGGGTAAAGTTGGCACTGAATCTGTCGGCCAGTATATTGGCAATATCTGTTGGCTTGGTATAGGAGGTGCCATTGTGCAACAACTCTGAACAAATCTGAGTATTGAAGTGGAGATTCTTTACATAACTATAGAAGGCCTTGTGGGTGGAAGACTTATCAATTTGGCATTGGAGGAAATATTTTAGTCAATATTCAAAAGCCTAGAGGGGTCAGGTGCAGGTCATCCTTGGCAAAGTAATATAGTTTGTTAACCACATCCTGCCATACTGACAAATATTGAATCTGCCTAGAATTACACCAGAAATTAAATTAATGATTAAAGTCAATCACCTTCTGTTCATATTGTGGTATCATCCTTGGGGAAGGTTGAATACTGCTCAATGCTAGGCACATACCAGCATGTGGCACCATCTGAGAGTCCCATAATATCTCTCTTCGTATATCCTAGGGTAGTATGTTTCAGGTCATTTACACCTACATGGACTATGACTGAATCATACTGGTACCTGTGGTACAATGATGTTAGTGCATGTGTAACTTGGCAGATCATGGCTCCTGATAGGCAACTGACTTTTATTTTCTCCTTGTTCAGCCTGGTGATTGCTTCTCACATCTGTCTGAACCAGTGTCACATTTCCCCCATACCTTTTTCATCAAAAAGGATGCTCAAGAAACAAAAAAGTGCACTTTCATGTTTAATCCCCAACCTCTTTCAGCTGACAGCGACTATACAAAATTATACAGACATTTCAAAAATGGACATTACCCCTCTATGTGGTGGCAGTTGCACAAAATAAACAGCTGCACCCTCAGGCTTTACCTATTCTAAAGTTAGGTTTAGTCATGTTGGAAGTACATATTAGAACCTGTGTTCCCTCCTGCACCAACACCATCCATTCTTGCCCCATCTTTATTTTCCTCCCAGATGAGAAAAACAACTTGCTTTCTCTCAGTTAACTAATTGTTTGCCTTAAAAACACTTCACTTGCTACCCTTAAATCAATAAACTAGCTTGTGCTCTGTTGTGTTTTATACTGAAGTTCTAAATGCTGCCAGGAATGCATCTGAATGCAAAAGTTTTCACTTCAGTGCGTCACACTACTTTTGTTTTCACCAAACTGCTTGCCTGCTTCACTTTAAGTACTAATTATAGTGTTTCTTGTGCAAATGTCTCAGACTTCATGGTTCAGTCAGTTCCCTATTAATTACCTGTACAGGTAGACAGTTGCAGAGCTTTGCTGGTGAAAAGAAAAAAAGAAAGAAAGAAAAATAGCTCACAACTTTGCAAATACATAAAACAGTTTTCAAATGCTGTGAAACTCACATTTTCCATGCTTCCTGTTTCTAGCCTGTTTGCTTAGAAAATGCAAAAAAAAAAAAACTTATCTATAACATAGTATAATCCGAAAAATACACACCCAGCCACCGGAACACAGAACCAGCGTAAAAACGACGAGTAACACACCAAATTGCATAAAATCCTGGTAACTGTGTGGCACAAAGTCCAAGTATCAACCAGCTATCTCAAATACGTTGGAAAGTTCAATAACTCTGTTCAGAGATGTAAAATAATTCTTTTTATTCACGAAAAGTAAGCGCTTTCGCCCGGAGGCTTCTTCAGACTTATACATAATGCATTTCCTTTCTGACATTTAAATAGCCCTCCATTTGATTTCATTGGTTAATTACATAGCTTGGGTTTATCACAACAACATAAAATAAATACAACAAAAATACTATGCAATAATAAGCAAGGCGCAACTATTATAAAATCTACCAAAAATAAAACATTAAAAACATATATATGCTTCTATCTAAAAGATTTATATATGCATACATATGTATGTGTGTGCATAAGTGTAAAAATAACAAATATATGTATATATTAAAAATATAGCAAGACTATATAAATCTATATTTACTAAAGGCCTAGCTAAATACCTATATATTATTCTACAAACAAGACACACAAATATGAAAAATCTCATACACCCTATTGTGCATTGACATCTGCATAGACCTAAACTATGTCTTCCTTTTAAGCTTCCTATTTCTTAAAATGGGCTTAATTTGTATTTTATCATTTAATCCGGGTGTGTGATCAGCTTTGCATCTTATGATCCATTTTAGTTCACATTCTAGGGTGTAGTTGATGATGTCATTGAACTTTCCAATGTATTTGAGATAGCTGGTTGATACTTGGACTTTGTGCCACACAGTTACCAGGATTTTATGCAATTTGGTGTGTTATCTATAACATAAACTAAAAACATTTATCTATACTTCCACCTGTATAATACAAGGGAAATTATTATAATTTAATACACATATATGATCAGTATACTTTTACATCCTCCCCTCAGCAGCCCAAAATTACAACATTATACTGCTTATATCTTGTTGCAGTATAAATCAAGATACTTTTAGAGTAAAAAAGTACTTTCTTAATTTAACATCATTAGCATAAACATCAGTCACTAATAAAACTCTTCATCACCTCACATATAAAATATCTCTGCATACTGTATAGAACTGCTTTAAAATGCAACATGCAATTTACTTCAATAAATTTATTATACACATATAACTAAAAAAAGGAACTTTTTAGTTACATTTACATATTAAGTCCCTTTATTATCCTTCCAGACATTAATGACAACATGGGAATTATACGGTATAGTCCCCCATGCAGTTTAACACAGTTATTTCATTTTTCCTACCTTCATATTATTGCTGACTTTCTTCCCTATCATTTCAGCCACCCAAAGCTGGTCTCTGATTGAAGTCCAAAGTACTCCTGATTTTTCTAATCAGCTTTTGGGCTTTTCTTTTCCTTTTAGTCAATTATTTTCCTTTGCAACAATGGAAAAGGTTTCACTAGCCAGTTCTCTCTACAGGCTTTAGCGTTAGAAGAATGTAAAGCAATGTCTTCTTCTATGTTCTCTTTCATCATTTTTGCTGGATAAACTTTTTTTTATTTCCTCTATAGCCTGTTCTGAATCAAAAAGGTCTTTGATCCTCCATGAAAAAAAATATTCTAAAAACAGCTGGATACAGTAACTTGAATTGCACATCTGATTCTTGATATCTCCTAACTGCACTGACAAACTCAATTCTCTTCTGCTTGGTGTACTTTGAATAATCATTTAATACAAGTACTCTGGTGGCCCCAATTTTAGGCACTTTTCCTTTTTTCCACAGTTTTGTTTGGAGCAGCTCTTTCTGCTGGCATGACTGCATCTTTGCTAATCTAGGTCTCTGCTTCTTTCACATTGCTAAATTTCAGACATGCACATGGTGAGTCCTTTCATTTAACAAATCCTGCTGCAGAATACCAGTCCACTTGCTTGTTTGTACTTTCATAAAATTAATGTCGTCTCTTTCTTCCAGTTTTCTCTGGTATAGCAAAAAATCTCAGGTTTTCTCTGAGTGCTGTTCTAACTCTATTATAATTTTTGAAACAGGTCTTCCTGAAAGGCTTCATATTCATCTAATCTTTTATTCATTTCATGCTCTGATTTCTGTGTTTTTTTCCTGCTCATCTGAATAGCCACTTAATGCATCTTCTATTCATTCCAACCTTTTGTCATTTGACTTTATGTATTCTTCTAGTGTCTCACTTATTTTAAACACCTCAGTATTCATTTGATTTATTTTTATCTAAATTACTGGAAGACATCTCCGGTATCAAAGGAAAACCTGGACTGTCTTTTGTTAAACAGTTGCAAGGCTCTCCCCCACATTTTTTTCTTCTTTTTTCTAGTTAATATTCTCTTACTTTCTACAGAGTTTTTATTTGATGATATTCAGGTAGAGTGGCAGCTAGCCTGTAAATGAATTTTAACCAAGTTGTTGGCTTTTACTGACTTTTATATACCTTTTTCATTTTCACACTGAGAGAGCTCTAATCAACTTGCTGTTCAGAGTAAAGCTATCTTGTAATCATTAGTGAGCATTACTGTAAGTTAAAAAATAGATGTGACCTACTCCTTTAGTCTCTAGTATATGCAATGACAGATGGACTGTAGGAAATGACTAAATGGCAGCTCATATGAAGGCTTTATCATCCCTTCTTAGAACTTCCTGAATACCTATTACCTAGATTTGATCTAGCAGCCATGCACTTTTCTTTTCTTCTCTGATGCATGCTAATGTAATCCACCTTGAGCTTCAGGATACCAACCTTTATAACCTCCAGCATATACCTGGTTTTGTAGCCACGATGCTGACTAGTTGTTCTTGTTTTGATCATGTCTGTCCAGTGTTTCATGGTTTGCAGTGGCTGTCTGTGGTATCATGATAACGTTTCAAAATATTTTTTCCCTAATGACACTTCAACTCTCACCCAATCAACCCATTCATTCTGAAATTGAAGGACCTGGGAAGTCCCAGGTAGGCAAGAGCCCTCTGGTTCATTTGTTCCTGCCAGGAATCCCCTATAAACCCATCTGCTCAGAGAAAGAGTTGGGCGGTAGGTAGTGAGCCAGCTGTGCAAGTCATACAAGTGGCTTTTTCTCTTCCCCCAGTTGGCCAACTGCCCTCCAGTGATGGCTCTTCTGAGCTCAGTATAGCTGTCCTCTGAAGGGAAGTGTGCCACTACATGTTGAATTCCCTTCACCTCACAGTGTGGCTTGTACACAACAGAATGGGTTTGATAGAGTCTTGATCATGAGGTAGACACATAGTATTCTGACTAGCTGTCACCCATGTGGCAAGCAGCTCCATACCACCTGAATCGGCAAGCCAGAAGCAGCTGCTCATTCCCATTTTCCCCAACCAGTTCCTACAGGCACCCAAGCAGTTACAGGTCTGTGCTGTAGGCAGGACATTATCCTGCTACACTACAAAGTGTCAAGCTTCCAAAATACTGATCTCATCATACTGTGCCTGAAACAACCAGTATCTTATCTGCCTAAAGGATATGTTGGTTCCCTACACACTGGTCTATCCATTCTGGTCAAGTGCTAGTGTTTTCCAGGACATACTTCAAACCAGATGACAGATTATCTTTTGCTTATGGTCCTGTGTAATGTGAATTCTAAGTGTCATTTAGGATGTCAATAAAATATCTTCTTTTTAGGAAGATATACTTAAACCCCATCTGAGAGTTTTAATATTTTACTTATCAAATTAATTTTCATTTATTACAACTGTACCTTTTACATATTTGCCATGCTTTGTACTGATTATTAGGCTGCTATTTCTGTGAAGTTTTATACAGTACAGTAACTGGGCTCAAGCATACTTCAAACCAGATGACAGATTATCTTTTGCTTATGGTCCTGTGTAATGTGAATTCTAAGTGTCATTTAGGATGTCAATAAAATATCTTCTTTTTAGGAAGATATACTTAAACCCCATCTGAGAGTTTTAATATTTTACTTATCAAATTAATTTTCATGTATTACAACTGTACCTTTTACATATTTGCCATGCTTTGTACTGATTATTAGGCTGCTATTTCTGTGATGTTTTATACAGTACAGTAACTGGGCTCAAGCAGTTTGATAAATAACATGATAAGCATTTAATGCTGTGCCCACTGAACTTTTCTATGCAAATTGCCACATTCTGTTGATGTGTTTAATGCATGGGATGTAATGCCATTTGAGAAAATAATTCATCATTTTTAACATAAATTTATGGAAAATTTACAACAAGAATTCATACTCAACAGATCCACTGAATAATCGATTTTCTGCTCATGTACTATATATGCAATTGTTTTTCAAAAGTAGTGACAAATCTGATTCTACAGTGAAAGTAGTAAAATAAATAAAATCACAAATTCTAACTACCGTTGTTGCTCATCACTATAATGATTTCCTTTTCCCTAGACAACTAGAGAAAAATTTGTGTTTACATACTAGTCTCTAAAATTTGAAATTGAGTTTAGTAATTGGATGTGCAAGATCTTAATGTAGGAGACACTCTGTAGTTATTTAATTTCTTAATTTTTGGTTTTGTAATGCTCATTGCTAAAAATATAACATGAACCAAAAATTATGCAACTATGCAAACTGTATCATGCAGTATTTTCTTGAAGTTCATTTATATCCATTTCAAAATATGTATCACCCAAACCACTGTCAGCAGCTGCTTTTGAAATGGTCTTACATTTTCCTGAAAAAGATTTACAATGAACAGAAGCAAAATCACTCTGGGATAGCTACAAACCCATCTTCAAATGTCTTCTGTAATTGTCAGCATACTTCTCAACCTCTTAGATCAAGAAATCTGGGCAAAGACATAAATAATTGGGGGGGGGGGGGCAAAGGCCCAAAAATAGGGACATTTTTTAAATATTGCTCTTACAAACTTAGAAATTTGATAGAATAAGAGATTTTGCATTAGCCTGAAATTTATAAAGGATATGAAGTCTAAAACTCACATTTCTGTCATTATTTTCCGACTTTAGTTCTCACTGATTTGCAAGAAAACCATAATTTTTGGAGAAACATACCCAAAATATGAAGCAAAAATCTGGATATTCTGCAAAAATCTGGGCAGTTGAGAGGTATGATTGCAGCACAATGCAAAAATCAAATTGTTGCCTTGGCTGCATTTTTTTTTTTTTTTGCTGTGTCTGCATTCAGACACACAGAGATCCAGTGCCATTTTTTGTAATCTGAGAAAATACTTTGCATACCTTGGGTTAAAGTTAACTGAATTAACTTTAGTTTTTTTAATAAATGTTTGCATGAAACTCTATATTTTTTATGAAATGAAAACCCTGCAGAATAAGATGAGTTCATTAAGACAGTGAGTGATGTCAGTTAGATAATTATTTCTGACCTTGCAAATTTGAATTTAGCTTGCTCCTTTTTGTCTGTGAGGCATTTAGGCAGAATCATCCATTTTCAGTGATAGTTTGTATACTGTGTGCTCTAGTTTACTGATTCATTTACTTTTTCAATCCACACTTGGTGATTTCTCACCTTTGCCCATATCAATTTATGATGATACTGGGATTGTAATGTCCCTATGTAAGTCATCTGGCTATTGACACTGGTGGGTTTTCATTCATCCAGTGACAAACCATGAAAGTCATCTGGCTTTAGACACTGGCAGGTTTTCATTCATCCAATGACAAACCTTGAAAAAAAAGTGTGCAAACTGTAGATATATTTTAAATAGTTAAATTATTTATCTACATACTGCAGCTTTCCACTTCTATCCAAATCCAGGCATGCTTTATAAGTATGCTGGGGGTACCTAATCCCTCAGTGTTCACGATCCTTGTAGTGATGCAACATTTTCCCATCTGCCAATCTCAAGTCTTTGAAGTGCATGTTCCATTTTAATATTAATTCAAGCACACTGCCCTTCTAATACCATTTCCACAAGATCTGTTTATTAAGGCATTAGGATATATCCAGTTTAGTATCTGTGATCCCCAGTGAGCCACTAGAAGTGCCCTTTCCTTCAGTGTTCCACCTTAAAAAGAGCACAGTGTATATTTTGTGGAATTAAAAAAGCCACTTGTCTTTGTAAATCTGGTGCTATAATGCAACCTCCCGCATCTACTCAGATCAGACCCATGTCAGAAGTGTTGGGATTGGTCAGTCTCCAAATATTTTTTAACCACATGCAAACCACAAGTGTGTTTTTTTTATCACTGAAAACTCCATATCTACCTCTTACTGTTTTGCATCCAAACCCAGGCTACTTTATAGTGATATTGGGAAGTTACCAATGTGGCAGTCCCAGGCACCTCCTGAATGGCAGTGGTGAATATCTGGAATGTCAAGTCCCTGAAAAAAAACTTTTCTGTAATTAAATGAAATCAGAAAGATTTATTATTTCAGTGGCTCAGTTGCACAGTAGTTAAGGATTGTGACACTCCACTCTAGGACATGGAATACAGTCCCAACCCAATTCCTCCACGCACTTATATACTTACTGTATGTGTGGCATTAATGTGCTCTCTTCATGTACACAACTTTTTTTTTCTCTCTAGGTATTTATTCATATTTGTCAGTCTGCTCACTGAGGAGGAAAAAACACTAATACTTCTGGACCATTTTTAGGTTCATCTCAGGGAACACAGCAAAATAGAGAAGAAGGAACAAAATAGCAAATAAGAAACTATGATATGCAGGTTTCCATATGAATATATGTGCAATATTTTAGCCGACAATTGAGTTTCTAGTCATATACAATGTACACTGAATGCAGTTTATGGAGCTGCACAAAAAGGACCAGAATTGGTAACAAAGTTGAAAAAGTTATTTACAACATTTACAATATATGGAAAATATGAAGATGGCTTGGCTGCTTTGGAGACCAAGACAGTAGATTTGATAATATGTGGAATGTGAATAAATGTGTAAAGTAGAGTTAGAAATGTTATTTTACTTAGCAGGGGACTGCTTCATGTTGCCATTTATAGGTTCATTGGCTCATAGGTAAATACTAAGCAAGCTACCCTTAAAGGCCATTTTAAGTCTAGCCAGTTTCCCTTTTTGTGCCTGAATTAACCTATCCTATTTGGTTAGAGATTGGCCTTACCCACCCCATGGTCAATAATTATATATTACCCCTAATGAGAATAACTGGAATCATACCATAAATGATTTGAGGGGATCTATGCATGGGATAAATCTTTCAGGAGCTGCCTCTGTCCATTAGTAGCAGTAAGAGGGAAGTCTTGGGGTACATTTTCTGTACCCATCCACAGATCCAAGTTGCGCTTGAATATGAACAGGGAAGAATTTTGTTTTATTTGGATGGGGAATCTGTTTTACAACAGTGGTATCCTCTGTGAGCTATATCTTTCTCTCCAAACTATTCTGTTGATGTTGCAGAAGAGGTTTAGATTCACAGACTGAGTATTTCTTTTTTTCCTCAAAATTTTTTTATTTTTTAAATACAGTTGAATAAGTTCCATAGTATTTATATATGACATCTTAATAACTATGTACACTATTTACATCAGCCTGACACTATAACAGAGCTCAATATATACAATTACTTTATAGGTATAACAATCCAGTTATCAGAGTGTGTCTGTTCAGTTATTGTAAAGGGTCAATCAATAAGACTTTTTTCCATGGATTGTTAATAAATGGCTTAGGATGAATCCTTAATTCTTTAATTTTAATTTCCAACAATGCTATGGTCTTCAGTAGGCTGTAGAAGTCTTCCAAAGTTGGTATTGTGTTTGTATTCCATCTTCTTGTTATACACTTCCTTGAGATTGCAAGTAGAAGTCTTCCAAAGTTGGTATTGTGTTTGTATTCCATCTTCTTGTTATACACTTCCTTGAGATTGCAAGTATTGTCCATACTAGATACATATTTGACTCGTTCAAATGAGGACTTTCGTACACATTTAATAATACTAGAGCTTTAGATAAGTTAAACAATTCATTAAATAAAGCTTGTAAAATATTTTTAATACCATTCCAAAATGGCTTAATTTTCACACAGTCGAAAAAAAATGTGATTCCAATCTGTACTGTGTATTTCTTCACACCTCCAACATATTCCCTTTGTGGAAGAATTAATTTTAGTAATTCTATCTGGAGTTAAGAATGCTCTGTGCAAGCATTTCCAATTAAAAACTTTCCAGTATTGTGTAAGGATGTATGTTTCATTGATAATAAAATATTTGATTTAATGTCTTCAGTTATCTGTAATGAGTGTTATTTTGTTATATAATTCCAATATGAGGATTTGGGTGTTGTTTTATAATTTATCAATATCTTGTAAAACTATGAATGGTGTTAAAAGATCAAACCAGATTTTTAAATCTATATTTGCATTAATAATTTTCCTAAATGAGTCAATGTAACAATTAATCATATGAGTTTTAGTGGGCTTAGTTATGTTGATTGCATACTAATACATAATATGTGCCACGGCAAATTGTTTTTATCTGTTATTTGAAATTTTTTGTAAATCAAATTAATTTATTGATATTACAGTTAGTAATTCTTTCTAATTTGCAGAATAATTTGGACTTATCCAATCTGAGATTGTTTTAGATATTGATGCTTTTATATATGTTTCTATATCAGGAAAGTTTAATCCTCCCTGTTTCCATGGTGTGATATGATGTATTAAAGTTATTCTGCTTCTTCTGGGAAACCATAAAAAATGTATTAGGCATGAGTTTATTTCTTTGAGTATATTCCTTTGTGGTAACAGTTGTATCGCCAAAGCTATATTTAGAATCTTGGGTAGTAAAACCATTTTTATTAACTGTAGTCTATCTTCAAATGTTAATATTATTTTGTTCCACTAGATTCTTATTTCCCTATAATGTGATTCCCCTTCGTCTGCAATTCTTTTTTTATTAAAAAAATAAACATTTTGATTTTGATTTATTGAAATGGAGTCCTGAAGTCCTGTAAACTGTGTCAATTAAAATATCTAATTCTTCTAATGTCTCTTTTGTACTGGATAATGTTAATAATATGTCATCAGCAAAGAGCATTACTTTAGAATAGTATTTTTCATAAACATCTACTCCTTTGATTTTTGTATTGTTATGTATTGAATCTGCCAATATTTCAATAGCCAAAGCAAATAGAATCGGGAAAATGGGACATCCTTGTTTAGTACCCTTTGTTATTTGTTATATGTATCGATTCAGAGATGAAAGGACCTAGTTTAACATACGCTAAATTATTTGTGTGTGTGTGTGTGTGTGTGTGTGTGTGTGTGTGTGTGTGTGTGTATATATATATATATATATATATATATATATATATATATATATATATATACACACACACACACACAAATAATTTAGCGTATGTTAAACTAGGTCCTTTCATCTCTCAACGTATATATATATATATATATATATATATATATATATATATATATATATATACACATTCTTTAGTAGATGAGCAAAGGAAGGAGGAAATTCAAATAACACCAGAATTTTGAATAAATAGTCCCAATTTAGGAATCAAAGGCTTTCTCTATATCTATGCCAATTATGAGTGTTTATTTTCTTTATTAACATAATCTATAAGATAAATTATCCTTTTAATATTGTCATGTGTGTGTCTATGATCTATAAATCCAGTTTGATCATTATTTATTGTTTTGGATAGTTGTATTTCCATTCTGTTAGTTAATATTGTCATAAATATCTTATAGTCATTATTTAATAATGATATAGGTCTATATGAGGTTCAGAGGTTTGGGGATTTGTTTTCCTTTAGGAATGGCATGATTAAGGAATAACTCTATGAAGGTGGTATTAAAGCTTGTGACTGAATTTCTAATAGAGTTTTAAGGAAGAGGGGTAGTATCTTTGAAGGAAAAAGTTTATATATTTCCATAATTATGCCATCTATACCTGGAGCTTTATTTTACCCTCTTTTATTGTATCTGTAATTTCTTTGTAGGATATGGGTGCTTGCTGATCTAGTTTAAATTTTTCTGGTATTCTTTTTATATTAGAATATTTTTTATCTAGATTTAATTGATCGATATGTATATTTTCTTTTTTGAAATGTTCCATATAGCGATTTCTATAGGCATCAAGAATGTCACCTATATCCGAGAGATTTTTCCCTTTCTTTTCATGGAAGATACTTTTAATGTTATTAGCTTTTGATTGTATTTTGATTCTTGTGGATAAATTATGTAGATATTTAGGAGAAGTGGCCAACGTATTAATTTTTAGTTTTTCTATAGCTAAACTAGTTTTTATGTGTTAGAATTTTATTGTATTTATTGTTTAATACTTCTACGTTCTTTTTCATCTCCAAATTATTTTCATTTTTTTCAGCTTTTACTGACAAAAGTTTGGGTTGTAGATCTAATAATTCAGAATCCCATTCTCTGACTTTTTTATACCAAGTTAGGGTTTTACCATATATGTAAGCTTTTAATGAGTCCCATATCATTATTTTATGCATCTCTGTGGTGTAATTAATATCTAAGAAGAACTGTAATTCAGATAATAACCAGGGTTTGAACTCTTTAATTTTAGTTATACATGCTGGAATTTTGGAGTTAAAGATTAATGGTTTGTACCCATTTTGAAGTTTTAGTATCAATGAATTCTGGTCTGTAAAGGGGCAGGGAGTGATTGAGAAATTGATGATTTTAGAGTGTAAGTCATGGGCAGCAAATATTTTATCTATTCTAGTTTGGGTACCAAATCTGTGTTCTTGATAGGAAAACAACAAACATTTATCTTCTTTAAATTTGAAAGTATCTACAAGATTAAATGATTCTACCCACTTGTTTAAAGCTTTTGATACAGCAGATGTACACAGCGGTCTTTTATTTGTAGTTTCAGAAATATCAAATATACAGTTAAAATCTCCTCCTAATATTAAGTTGCCTTTATAATTATTGGAAATGAAATCCAAGTGTTTTTTTAACAGTTCCTGATCCAATGCCTGGGAACCAGTATAGAATGGCTAGGGTCCATATTCTGTTATTATATTTAACTATTACTAATGCCATAAGGCCATCTTTATCTTCATACTTATAAATGATTTCTGGGTTAATCAATTTGTTTTCCATAAAATTGTTACCCCTTTTGTTTTTGTCTTATAAGTGGATTGTGCCAATATCATATATTCCTTAGGATTCAATTTGTAATTGTCATTTGTTTTGAAATGAGTTTCTTGAAGGAAGACAATTTGTGCTTTGTTCAGTTTTAAATATTTCAGTAGATTTGATTTATTGCTAGGATTGTTTAAGCCATTGGTATTTAAAGATAATAAATTTAAATCCATCTTACGTTATTTAGACCTTGCATTTTTTGTTTTATTGTGACTATTAAACATTTTCTTCTGATGACTATAACATATATGTTTGAGCTTTTAAAGGAAATTATCAGTTTTATACTTTGAGTGTTTATCAATAAAGTAATGTTTTGGTCAGGCATACTAAAAATATTTTTGTGAAATAACAAATTTAAACTAACAAATGTTAACAAAACTAAGATCTGCACTAGCCATGGAATGAAAATCATTCCTAATCTGATGGATAAACCTTAGTCCATCAGATTATCACTCATACCATGACAATTCAGAACATCTGAGCTCCATAAATTGAATTATTATATGGAGAATATTTTTAATAGGAATAAGCAATGTTTATATTATTTTGAACAGATATAGTACTATTGTAGATTAGACATAATTATAATACAATATAAATGTCTACTTATTGTATAAGCAATTAATATTTACATGAAAGAGAGATGACAAGCAATTCAGTCATAGTAAAGTAGGATGTATCATATATAAAACCTCAGTAAAAGATTATAGCACACAGTTATTTAACATATTCACCCTTACTTATGAAGTCTTTCAAAATGTATTACTTAATATAAATAGATGGTAATAATATTTATACCTAATGTTTATAAAACAATGTATTTTACTAGATATATCAGAAGTTATATTTCATTGTTTGCCAGCATTTAAGTAATCACTTTGTTTGTTGCTAACTTACTTAAAGCATCAAGTTTGTTTTATGCAAACATTGATGGAAGGTAGTGCATTTTAATTACCAGTGCATCCCTCTTCCCCCATTTCTTGCATATAAGGATTTTCATATCTGTCATTTCTTATTATAAAATGAGTGAAATTATAGGTTAAAAACAACAAATGGACTTATTGTGATTAATGATTACAAGTTCCCTTTCCATATTCATAAATTGCCATTTTATGGCATATACTGAAAGTTTTTAGATTTAAATGGCAACATTCTATTTTGTATAATCAGCAAAGGTTAAACTGAGTGATTATTTTCAATTTAATACTATTTTCTCATAATGTGATTGTTACATTCTGTGACATTCCTAGTTCAGGCTTCTATTGTTTCCCTTGAACAACTTTTTCAGTTTGATGTCATGTATAAAACATTAGTTACCTTGGTAAAAGCTTAAGTATTATGCATGGTCAAGCTGTATTACAAAACCACAATTCAAGTTAAAACAATTATATGACCTGTTCTGCACATTTACTTATATGAGAAAATCATCATGCTTCCCCTTGATGTTCAATATAGTGTATGTTATTTATGACAAGTTAAAACAATAGTGTTATTATACACAAGCCCATGTTATTAAACTGAGTGTCTATTCTCAATTTAATACTATTTGTTCAGAATATGATTGTTACATTCTGTGACATTTCAAGTTCAGGCTTCTATTGTTTCTCTTGAGCAATTTTGTCAGTTTGATGTCATGTATAAAACATTGGTTACCCTGGTAACTGGTTAAGTATTATATATGGTCAAGATGGGTTACAAAAACTACAATTCAAGTTAAAGCAATTACATGACTTGTTATGCATATTTACTTATATACAAAAATTATCATGCTTCCCCTTGATGTTCAATGTAGTGTATGTCATTTATGACAAGTTAAGAGAGTAGTGTTATACACAAGCCCATTTTATTAAATCCTGTCTTTAATATCTAAATTCAGCAGACTGCTTCATCTTATATGACGATTATATATTTTATGTCTAGATTTACTAAAATCCTGTTAACTACCACATAAATGGCAGTACGCTAAACACTGAAAGTGTGATAAGAGACCTAGGGCACCAGGAAAAGAACAGAGAGCAAACAGATAAAAAAAAAAAAAACCCTCCCAACAAGCTGCCACAACTAGAGACAACACACTCCTCCAGCCCTCCCACTTCTCACTCAGCAGATGTACAAACAAACCATTCTCTGCCAAAATATCCCAAATGACAGTTCTATCCACCCCGTCCCCTGGATCCAGGCTAAAACACCAAATGTCTCTTCCTAATACACAAGCATTAGTAAACCTCGATCACAAGCTGCAACCCATAGCTTCCCGGAGAAGAAAATGGCAACATATAACAGCTGCCAGACACAGCTGCATCCACATACACCATGTCAGACTTAATCAAACAGTACTCAAAGCTATGATACCTGCCATAATTGAGATTAATTATGTTTGGACAGAATAATAATAACATTTGTACTAGCTGCCAGACACGACTGCATCCACACACACCATATCAGGATTGGTCAAACAACACTCAAAGCTATGATACCTGCCATAATTTATATTAACTATGTTTAGACAGAATAATAATGATATTTGTACTAAGAGCTTGCTACTATTATTTAACCAGGATATATATAACATTTTTAAATCATACTTTAACTGAAGAAGGTATTAGTCTCCATGACAGCATTTTTTAAAACAATCTACTGTTACTGCTATTATATATGATGTTAATTTGTTACATTTGAGTCTGAACTCTGATGAATGGTACCTTGTTGAATTAGTTAATTAATTACTTAAATTATTATAAGTAAAAATCAATAAAAAATGAACAAGATAAGTATTCATTGAGTTCAAGTAGGGGAATAGAAATGTCTATGTTTGTATTATATGTTGCTTTGTTTGGCTTATATATAATGTAAATAGTAACCCATCTTGACCTACCTTTGTTTGTGAAGAATTATCGGACTCTCTGAACATTCTGAATAAATCATTACTGTTTCTCAGTTGTTTAAGAATCCCTCCTTTTTTTAAATAATAACAGATGACAAGTGATGTACTATATCAGTTGATACTTTGAGAGATGTAGTTGTAAGAGTTATTTTTTGGGACAGCTATCTTGGAATCAGTTTTTTGTTTCTTCTTTCTAGCATCAGTCCAAGGATTTGTTTCTTTTATTCTTTTAAAAGTAGGAGCCATCCATTCCATTTCATCTGGGATAGAGACTATGTTGTTGTTTTTGATGAATATTGTAGCTTCTTCTAAGTCATTAAAGGTTCTCATCTCATTGGCAAAAAGTATTTTTATCTTGGCTGGAAATGCCAGCTGTGCTTTAATGTTGTTTAGTTTCAACAGTTTTACTATTGGCCAGAGTTTTTTCCTTTGTTCTAGTATTCTGGAAGAATAATCATTGTCAAACCTTATCAGGCTGATTTTCTCCAAGCACATTTTAATATTAGTTCCTTGTCCAAAAATGAAAGAAATTGTATAAATATGGATCTAGGTGGAGTATTTGTTGAGTTAGAAGCAGGTTTTTAGAGAAGTCTCTATATTTGTTATTTTTGTATGGTGTTGCTGTAATAGTTCCTTAAGAGTATCAGTCTGTTTTTGAAAATTTAATTTGCCCTTTCAATTCCAAATGAAAGTCCCTCTTTCAAGTCTAAAAATTCAGGAATCCAGGTTGTTAAGAATGAAATAATGTCTTCTCCTTCAGTGTTTTCAGGCAGACCAAAGATCCTTATGTTATTTTTCCTTTCTCTGTTTTCTAAGTCATCTGTTTTGTTAAGCAGCCATGTATTCTGTTTAAGCAGAAATTCTTTTTGGAATTCTTCCTCTTTGAGTCTCCCCTCAATGTCATTTAGAGAAGTCTCTATATTTGTTATTTTTGTATGGTGTTGCCGTAATAGTTCCTTAAGAGTATCAGTCTGTTTTTGAAAATTTAATTTGAGGTTTTCTAAGTTATTTTTAAAGCCATCCATCTTCAAAGATAGTTCCTGTAAGGTCGATGTCATCAATTGCAATTTTTTTTTCAAAGCAGCATCTGGATGAGAATTCCTTGAGTTGTACATATTCAGTGACTCAATATATCTCCAAGTTACTTGACAGGAAACTTTTTGTATATCTCCACCAACACTGATATTTATGTAGTTTAGTAGTTTATCTATAGATTTCTGATGTTTTAAACTTGCAAATAATAAAATGTTCCTATATTATACTAGTTTATGGAGCTCTCAAAATTCACTGCTCTCAGTTGGCCATCTAGGCTCCACCCCCTAGACTGAGTATTTCTGATGACATTTGACTTACTGATGTGCAGTAAATCCATCAGTATTGGGTTAGAGATCCAATATATTTGTATTATAGCACTAGCAAGTTGTACCTTTGAATAAGAAATGCTTAAGGTTGATTCTGAATGTATGGTAGGAGATACATAGTTTTAAATGTGTAGGCAGAGATTCCGAGGTTTGCAGTCGCAATACTGAGAAGCTGTGGCTGGTGCAGTGTAATCAGGTTCTGGTCTGGGTGTTTTGGAGGGCTGTTATGGAGGGTGAAAATGATCTGAGGTTATAATTAGAGGTGTCATTTGATAAACATCTGGAGAAAAACAAAAATGATTCAAATAGATTATGTAATTTAAAAAATAAGCAGTGTATTAGCAGTTTCATTCTATGTTACTAGGAACCATTTTGCTTTTGAAGGGACTTGCCAGTTTTGCTCTGTTTTTGAGCTAAATTAATTAATCTGCATATATTGTTATGTGTAAATTTGGAGTACTGTTATGGAGGATGGAAGTGATCTGAGATTATAATTAGAGATGTGATATGATAAACATCTGGAGAAAAACAGGAATTGCTCAAACAGATTATGCAATCTAAAAATTAGACAGTGTATTAGCAGTTTCATTCTTTTTACTAGGAACCATTTTGCTTTTGCAGGGACTGGGATTTGCCAGTTTTGCTCTGTATTTGAGCTAAAGTAATTAATTTGCATATATACTTAGGTGCAATTTGTAAAGCTGTGAGATCATTTTTGGAGACAGAGGCAATGAGAAGAAGTCCATGCTTTCATTGTGCCAGGAGTTCCCCTTTGTTAATAGCTATCCTACTTTAGGGTAACAGAAGTGTGATATCTTTCTTACATAGAAAAGGTGTGCATATACTTTTGCTTTTGTTACTGTTACATGGTGTTGAACATTAAGGTGTTGCTCTATCCTGGCACCTAGGTGTTTGAAGTTATACGAGTGTTTGG